>NC_092338.1:294886800-295198400 GCF_046630445.1 Rutidosis leptorrhynchoides
GTACCAATAGGGGTTCCAGGCATAACCATAAGTGCTATAGAATGCTTCGGCAGGGTCATACGTAGGATATGGTGGCTGCATCTCTATCGACCAAGGAGGGAAGACGGGTTTCGGTGTAGGAATATAGTTTCTACCTATATGTTGGCAATGAGCTATGATCTGGTTCTGATGAACTTGCCAATCTTCAAATGCTCTCTGTCTAGCATTTTCGTATTCCTGAGAAGCTATAAACCTATGCATTTCTTGCATCTCATTCCCCCTCCTACATTACCTTGCTGCTGGTTTCTCTCCACCTGTGGATGTCTACCATGGTATCGTACTGCGGCGTTATTTCGCCTCTTCAAAACTTTCGCACCATGGTATACATTTAAACCTATAGTATCGCGGGGTTCCGGCTCTTCTAGTAATAATCCCCCCCGACTTATATCCACACCGAGATATTCACCAATCAAAGTAATAAAAATACCACCTCCTATTATGCTATGTGGTCGCATCCCCCGAACCATAGCTGATAAATAATAACCCACACAATATGGTATACTTACAGCGCTTTGTGGGTCTCGAATACACATATGGTAAAACAAATCCTGTTCATTTACTTTTTCTTTGTTCTTACCCCTTTGTGTAATCGAATTAGCTAAAAACCTATGTATCACTCTTAATTCGGCTCTATCTATATCCAAATAAGAGTAATTTCCCCCTTTGAAACGGTGATGGCTTGTCATTTGACTCCACACACCGTGTGTATCAAAATTTTCATCTATCTTTCTACCGTTTAGTATCAATCCTCTACAATCGGCAGACGCTAACTCCTCAGGCGTATATATACGTAAAGCCTGAGCCATGTCCAGTAAAGACATGTGGCGCATCGAACCGCCTAACAAAAATCTAATAAAAGAACGATCGGTTAAACTAGCTACCCGATCATTCAACTCTATACTACATAACAATTCTTCACACCATACTTTATATACAGGTCTACGTATGGTGAATAAACATATCCAGTCATTAAAAGAAGAATTACCATACCTCTGTACAAGTAATTCCCTAATTGGCCCGGCCAATTCTACAGCTTCTAAGGGTCCCCATTCTATGACCCTCGGTACCTCAACAACCTTAGAATGAAGAGTATGCAAACCCCGTTGATATTTTGGATAATCTATCCAAAGTCTGTCAAATCTCAGGTTCGGGTGCAACTCTTCCAAATGCATATCGGAAAAGGTCATGACTGGATGAGGTACATCCTGCTTGTAGTAGTTATCCACCTCCTGTTGTTCCAAATTCTCAGCAGGAGCATTGCGGGCTTGGGATGAAGATTCACCCCTTTCATTCTGCAAAACACATCAAACACAATTTTTGTGCATTCAAATATGCATTAGTGTCAGCAAAATCATCAATCAAAATAATTACAATGACATTATCAATTTATATCAAACTTAAGCTCATTTTCACATTTTTATCAAATCTACACTTTTTCATATAAGCATATACGAAAATGTTCGCCAAGTTCATAAGCATTCAACTCAAATAACATGTCAAAATAATCATTACTAGCAATCAAACAAGTCTCAAATGGCATTATCTTTCAAAAATCAAGTTCATGAATTTTAGACTTGAAAAAGTCCACTTTAATTCTCAAAATCATGTTTAGGCTCAAAGTTTGGATCATTTAACTACCTAGACATGTTATACTACTCAATTTAGCAACAATTCATGACAAAAATCGGCCATAACCTGTTTATATCAAAAAGCCCCAAATTTGCTCAAGAACACAAACCCTAGATTACTCAAAATTTGAAGTTTAAGGCTTCTAATCATGTTAAACAGCATCAATCTAGGTTATACAAGCATAATACATAAACAATTTAAGCTTAATTACACTAAAAAGCATCAAAATCAAATTGGGGAAAAAATAGCTCAAGAACACCAAATTTCGAATTAAATGGTGTTTAGGTGTAGAAATTTACCGTTTTTCTTGAGTAATTCTTAGATAGCATCCTTCTCAACATGATTTTAGCAAAAGATTTGGTGATTAACGGTTAAAAATTGTGATTTTTGGGGTTTTTTCTCGGGTTTTTCCGGGTTTTTTCGCTGTGAAATTCGCTGTGTTTTTGAGTTGTGGAGTGTACTGATCGTTCAGCTCTTTTTATTTTTTTTTCTGATTTTCGGTACCTCTGCGAGTCGCGGGGATTTACCATCCAAACTCCGCGACTCGCGGAGTTTGCTCTTTTTTTTTTTTTTTTTATAATCTTTAACTTATAAAACAATTAAGTATTTAATTTTAAAATTTTGTTTCCCTTGTTATTTAGGACGAGGTCGTTTCGGATCGATGTCCTAGTCCGTCCTTCGACAAAATTTTAAAATTTGTCTTTTTGTAGCGATTGTTTTAAAAGCTAAGATTTTTGGGTTTTTTAATGTTTTTGGCATACTTTAAATTAATAAGATTAAAAATAATGATAATAAAAGTTCTCGTCCCTCCCTTGGGTAAAGCAATTTCGGTTCAAAGACCTAGTCTTCAACTTACGACCCGAATTTTAAAAATCATATTCTTAACTTAATGAGATAAAGTAAATTTTTGTTTTTAAATTCACACAACTTAAATATAAAATTCAAAATTAATATTAAAAATTCACACCAAACTCAAAATTTAAAATGCATAAAATTAAAATTTTATATTTTAAAAATTAAAAATTCACACCAAACTTAATTTAAAAATTCATAAATTCATATCAAACTTATATTAATTTTTCAAATATTTTTTAAATATATTGTTTTTTTACAGAGTTTACAATATTAATTTAAGATTTAAATATTAATTTTTAAAAACATGGTAAAAATAAATTTAAAAATCTTTTTGTCTTTTTATCCCACTTTAATCAATCAAGTATTATCAAAAATATGCGCCCCTCTTTTTGGTAAAGTAATTTCGGTTCCAAGACCTAATTTAACTCATGACGAATTTTTGAAATATTTTGGGTTGATTGATTAAAGATATTTATACCTTAAGAATAAACGTTAAATTTCGTAGTGATGTAATAAATTTTTGAATGATATCAATAATTTCGGTCGCCAAACCTAATTTTATTTAATACCAATTTAATACTTTTTAGCGAACAAATTAGCGTTTATTATCAAAAGGTTAAAAATAAAAAAAAATAAAAATAAAAACTGTACAGACATACCTGTGAAATAGATTTCTTAGTTATATGATCTATCCCATTCATAAGATAGTCGGTTTAATTGATTTTCCATGGCTACATAGGCGTAACCTCGAGCATTCAGTGTCTTTTCTTCTAAACATATGAACGGTCCGTCTCTGCATAAAGTAACAAATTCGGTATTTGAATAGGTTTGATTATTTGAACATTTACCTCCATGTGACCATTTTCCGCATTTGTGACATCGTTCTAGGTGTCGTGCTCTTCTTTTCGCTGCGGATTTTGATTTTCCTTTACCAAATTGTAACTTATTATCTTCGCATCTGGATTCTTTTCTAACTCCGTCCATTCTTTCTCTGATTACTGATACTAATTCGCTCGGTAGTATGTCATTATTACGTTTAGTGATCAAAGCCTGTAGTATTAGACCATGGTTTAGTTCACAGGCAGTCTTCATTTCGTAAAAACCTAAAAAAAATAAAAATTCAGAATGGGGGGGAGAAGACTAGTTCTTTAGGGTCTGCTAGGGAAAGACCATACGTGTTCCATTTTCGAGAACTACACGAAAACAGACAATCTAACTCTAACAGAAATACATATTATCCTTTAAAGACTTGATTCTCCCCACACTTAGTTAGATGTGGTGTCGAAATTGTGATTAACTTCGTTGTCGACTTCCATCGGACCATGTATGTAATATTTAACTCTGTGACCATTAACTTTAAATTCAATCCCATTTGAATTTATTAATTCTATCGTTCCGTATGGGAAAACTCTTTTGACTATGAATGGTCCAGACCATCTTGATTTCAATTTTCCAGGAAATAGCTTGAATCGTGAATTGAAAAGAAGAACTTTGTCTCCTTCTTTAAATTCTTTTGAACTTCTGATTCTTTTATCATGCCATTTCTTTGTTCTTTCTTTATAGATTAACGAATTATCGTATGCTTCATGTCTTAATTCTTCTAATTCGTTTAGTTGACTTAATCGTAGACGTCCAGCTTCATGTAAATCAAGATTACATGTCTTCAAAGCCCAAAATGCTTTGTGTTCAATTTCTACAGGAAGATGACATGCTTTTCCATAAACAAGTCTAAAAGGTGTGGTTCCAATTGGAGTTTTGTAGGCTGTTCTAAAAGCCCAGAGTGCATCCTCCAATTTAATGGACCATTCCTTCGGATTTGATCCTACGGTTTTCTCTAGAATACGTTTTAAAGCTCGGTTGGTATTTTCAACTTGTCCACTTGTTTGTGGATGATATGCGGTGGAGATTTTATGAGTTACTCCATATCTTTTAAGAACTTTCTCAAGTTGATTATTACAGAAATGAGTACCCCGATCACTTATTAAAGCTTTCGGTGTTCCAAACCTTGCAAAAAGACGTTTTAAAAAGTTGACTACAACTCGTGCATCGTTAGTTGGGAGAGCTTGTGCTTCCGCCCATTTAGATACATAATCAATGGCTACGAGTATATACAAATTATTATGAGATTTTGGAAATGGACCCATAAAGTCAATACCCCAAATGTCAAATACTTCACATACTTGGATGACATTTTGTGGCATTTCATCACGTTGACTTATTTTTCCGGCCCTTTGACATGCATCACAGGATTTGCAAAGAAGGTGTGCGTCTTTGTAAATTGTAGGCCAATAGAATCCAGCTTCATAAACTTTTCTTGCTGTTAGTTGAGGCCCATAATGCCCTCCTGTTGGTCCTGTGTGACAATGGTTTAAAATTTTACTAGCTTCATCTCCAAATACACATCGGCGTATTATTCCATCGGGACAACTTTTAAACAGATGTGGATCTTCCCAAAAATAGTGTTTTATATCACTGAAGAATTTCTTTCGTCTTTGGTACGATAATCCTTTTTCAAGGAATCCACAAACTAAGTAGTTTGCATAGTCTGCAAACCATGGGATTTCATTATAATCTATCTTCAATAGATATTCATCAGGAAAGTTGTCTTGTATGGCCGATTCATTTCGAACTTCTAATTCGGGATTTTCAAGACGAGAAAGATGATCAGCGGCGAGATTTTCTGCTCCTCTTTTATCTCGGATTTCAATATCAAACTCTTGTAAGAGTAAGATCCAACGGATTAATCTTGGTTTAGCATCTTGTTTTGAAAATAGGTATCTAAGAGCAGAATGGTCGGTATAGACCACCGTTTTTGCTAGAACGAGATATGATCGAAATTTGTCAAAAGCAAAGACAATAGCAAGGAGTTCTTTTTCAGTAGTTGTATAGTTCGTTTGTGCTCCTTGTAACGTCTTACTAGCATAATATATAGGTTGAAATCGTTTTTCAATCCTTTGTCCTAAAACGGCTCCCATTGCAAAATCACTTGCATCGCACATTAGTTCAAATGGTAGATTCCAATTTGGTGTTATCATGATCGGCGCATTAGTGAGTTTATCTTTAAGAATATTAAAAGATTTGATACACTCATCTGAAAAGATGAATGGAGCATCCTTTTCTAGGAGTTTATTCATAGGAGTGGCAATTTTAGAAAAATCTTTTATGAAACGTCGGTAAAAACCGGCATGCCCTAGAAAACTCCTAACTCCTCTAACATTGGTGGGATGTGGAAGTTTAGCAATTACATCTACTTTAGCTCTATCCACCTCAATTCCTTCTTTTGAAATTTTATGTCCAAGAACGATGCCTTCTTTAACCATGAAATGGCATTTCTCCCAATTAAGTACTAGATTGGATTGTTCGCATCTAATTAGCATTCGTTCCAGATTAATTAGACATGATTTAAATGTATCACCGAAAACTGAAAAGTCATCCATGAATACTTCCATGCATTCTTCTATCATGTCGTGAAAAATCGCCATCATACACCTTTGAAAGGTTGCAGGGGCGTTACAAAGTCCAAATGGCATGCGTTTGTAAGCAAAAGTACCATAAGGGCACGTGAATGTGGTTTTCTCTTGGTCCTCGGGTGCTATTGGAATTTGAAAATATCCGGAAAATCCATCTAGAAAACAATAGTAACTATTTCCGGCTAATCTTTCCAACATTTGATCTATGAAAGGTAAGGGAAAGTGATCTTTTCTGGTGGCGTCATTTAATTTTCTATAATCAATACATACACGCCATCCTGTTACAGTCCTAGTAGGAATAAGCTCATTTTTCTCATTTGTAATGACAGTCATGCCACCCTTCTTAGGCACGCATTGAACTGGGCTTACCCATGGGCTATCAGAAATTGGATATATCAAACCTGCATCTAGCAGTTTAATAATCTCTTTCTTAACTACATCTTGCATATTAGGATTTAGTCTTCGTTGGCGTTGCACATACGTTTTATGACCTTCTTCCATAAGGATTTTATGTGTGCAATACGAAGGACTTATTCCTTTAATATCATGAATCTTCCATGCAATGGCTGGTTTATGAGCTTTCAACACAGAAATGAGTTGTGATTTCTCATTTTCAGTAAGAGAAGACGATATTATTACAGGTAATTCAGATTCACCATGTAAATAAGCGTATTCCAAATGGTTTGGAAGTGGCTTTAACTCTAATTTCGGAGGTTCTTCTATCGATGATTTATATCGATATCTGTCTTCTTCTTTTAGCATTTGAATTTCTTCTGTTGTTGGTTCATATCCATTAGCTATAAGCGTAGCTAACATTTCAGCTTCATCAATTGGTTCATTACCTTCTCCTAAAGAACATTCTCCTGTTCCTTGTAATTCTGGAAATTCTTCTAATAATTCTGCATGTGCATCTATAGTTTGAATATAATAACATGTATCATCTGCAGATTGTGGTTGTTGCATTACTCTATCAACTGAAAAGGTAACACTCTCATCCTCTATACTTAGGGTCAGTTTCTTACCGAACACGTCTATCATTGCTTTAGCCGTGTTTAAGAATGGTCTTCCTAATATGAGAGGAACTTGATAATCTTCTTCCATGTCCAGAACAACAAAATCTACTGGAAATACAAAAGTACCAACTTTAACTAGCATGTTCTCCATTATCCCTCTAGGATATTTTATTGATCTATCGGCTAGTTGTATGCTTATTCTGGTTGGTTTCAATTCTCCAAGGTCTAGTTTAGCGTATAGTGAATACGGCATTAGATTTATACTAGCACCTAAGTCTGCCAATGCTTCTATTGAACTAAGACTACCCAGAAAACATGGAATTGTGAAACTTCCTGGATCAGATAATTTTTCTGGTATCTTATTCAACAGCACTGCTGAACAATTAGCATTCATAGTAACAGCCGAGAGTTCTTCCATTTTCTTTCTATTTGAGATTAGATCTTTCAAGAATTTAGCATATCTAGGCATTCCTGAAATCACATCAATGAAAGGAAGATTTACATTTATCTGTTTAAACATATCCAAGAATTTGGATTGCTCGGCTTCAAGTTTCTCTTTCTTCATTTTACTCGGATAAGGAAGTGGTGGTTGGTATGGTTTAACATAAGGTTTATCCTTAACTGTGTTATCTTCATTAACCTTTTCAACTACCGGTTCTTTTTCCTTATCTTGATCAGGTTGTGGTTCTTGTGGAGTAGGAATGGTTTCATCAGAAGTTACATGTATTTCAGGTGGTTTAAGTGTTGTACCACTTCTTGTGGTAATAGCTTTAGCTGTTTCATTCCGGGGGTTAGCATTTGTATCGCTAGGTAGACTTCCCGGTTTTCTTTCACCTATTAACCTTGCTAGGTTACTTACTTCTTGTTCCAGATTTTGAATAGAAGCTTGTTGATTTCTAAATGCTTGAGCATTTTGTTCATTTGTTTGTTTTTGAGATGTGAAAAACTGCGTTTGAGTTTCAACTAGCTTCGTCATCATATCTTCTAAATTCGGCTTTTTATCATCGGTTTGTTGTGGTGGTTTGTTTTGAAAATTAGGTCTTTGCTGATTATAAGTATTATTGGATACTTGTTGATTGCTAGGACCTTGTTGGTTGTTGTATGGAATATTTCGGTTATAATTCTGGTTTTGATTGTAAATCGGTCTTGGCGGTTGATAATTATTCTGATAATTATTTCCAGGCCTTTGGT
The DNA here is from genome assembly GCF_046630445.1 of Rutidosis leptorrhynchoides. NCBI lineage: Eukaryota > Viridiplantae > Streptophyta > Magnoliopsida > Asterales > Asteraceae > Rutidosis > Rutidosis leptorrhynchoides. Next base: position 294,894,998 of record NC_092338.1, read on the forward strand.
TTATGTATGAAATATTCTCTCTTTGTTCCATTGTTAATTCAATACTGAGACAATCTTTTGTCAAATGTGGTCCTCCACACTGCTCACAACTAATTCGTATTGAGTGAATATCTTTAGTCATCTTTTCCATTCGTCTCTCCACAGCATCTATCTTTGCGGAAATGGAATCTAAGTCATGGCTAGAATCGGCTCTAGCTGCTTTAGATGATCTAACGATATCTTTTTCTTGGTGCCACTCATGTGAGTGGGAAGCAGTGTTATCAATAATTTTGTAAGCATCAGTTTCGGTTTTCTTCATAATAGAACCACCAGCTGCTATATCTATGTCTTTTCTTGTAGTGATGTCGCATCCTTGGTAGAATATTTGTACTATTTGACAGGTGTCTAAACCATGTTGCGGACATCCTCTTAATAACTTTCCATATCTTGTCCACGCCTCATATAGAGTTTCATTTGGTTTCTGTGTGAACGTAACAATTTCTGCTTGAAGTCTTACGGCTTTAGATGCAGGAAAGAATTGTTTAAGAAATTTGTCAATTAAAATGTCCCATGTATCGATCGCCCCTTCAGGTAACGATTCCAACCAATCTTTGGCTTCTCCCTTTAAAGTCCAGGGAAATAACATGAGATATATCTGTTCATCCTCCACTTCTCGTATTTTAAATAGTGTGCAGATCCTATTAAAGGTACGTAGATGTTCATTTGGATCTTCCTTCGGCGCACCACTAAATTGGCATTGATTAGTCACCATGTGTAGAATTTGTCCTTTGATTTCATAATCTGGCGCATTAATGTCTGGATGAGTAATTACGTGACCTTGGCCAGTGCGTTTAGCTCTCATTCGGTCTTCCATACTTAGAGGTTCCAGATTCTCCATAATTGAATTTGTTGAATCGGTATCACTAGATGATTCTGATTTAATGGTTCGTTCCTCAACAATCTCTGTTTGAATGATTGGTGGTTCCGGAGGAAAGTTTAATGGTTCAGGATCTACGAACCGTTCCTGAATATTCTCCGGATTCTCAATTGTGAGGTTGGGTTCAAAAAATGGATTATCGGAAATTTGAACTGAAGTACTTGGTCGACTGGATGACGATTCTAAAGAAAAATCAACGGCGGTTATATTTGCTAAATGTCTTGATCTAGTTACAGGTGGTGAACGTACAAAAGGTGATGAACGTCTTGCTCGGTGCATTCACTGAATATCCTATTAGTTTTTAAAAGGAAAGAAAAATTATAATAAGTTATCCAATTAATAGACTTTTCTGATTTTGCCCACGTTTTGAATAGCCAAAAGATGCAGCAGAGGGGCAGGATTCGTTTGGTCTCAATATAATTGAGGACTGTTTGGCTCCAATAACCCGGTCCACGTACAAATCCAACTATTACTACGAACCAGAAAATTTTGATGTCTATTAATTTAACCACTTAAAATAAATTTTCGTAATTTTAAGAAATTTAGATAAGAAGTAGAATAAAAATCTATGTCCTAAAAACTAGAATAGCGAGAAATAAGAGAGAAAAAGAGTTCGTCGAAAAAGGTCGAAAAAGAAAAAATGGTTGAAAAATAAAAGGTGACGGAAAAATAAAAGAAACTTATAAAAACTTAAAAATACTAACCTAACCTTATTACTACAACTAACTTAAAATTATAATCGCAAATTGAGATTACTAATTGGAATGATAATTGATACATAGTAAAAGGTCTAAAAATATTAAAGCTTACAAGGAAAAACTAAATTCCAAATGGAAGTAACTTTAAAAAGAAACTAAAACTTAAAATGGCGTCGCAAAATTCTAAAGCACCTAAATCTTAGTCTAAAGAAAAAGCACTTAAGGAATTCTACGGCAAAGCCTAAAAATCTAGGAGTAAAAATAACTATAGCAAAAACTAAGTTTAAAATTAAATATGAGCTAAAAATACAAATATTACGCTACAACGATTAAAAAGGGACAACATATAAAAATATACAAAAAGTTGTAAAAAGTACAATTTTTATAAAAATATTATTTTTATATTATTTTTTTTAATAAAACTACTAATTTTACAATTTAATAAAACTAATTAATACTAAATACATAAATTAAATAAAAAGTAAAAATAAAAATAAAACTAATAATAATAATAATAATAATTAGGTTTAAATAATAATTATAATTAATAATAAACCGTAATTAATGCTGAATTAGGGCTTCCTGTCGCCTGTCAGATACCCTCCGCGAGTTGCGGTAATTAATGAAGAAAACCCCGCGAGTCGCGGGGTTCAGAATTTCAATTCTGGCACAGTTTGAATCGACGCGTTTTTTCTTTATTTATTTATTTTTTTTTATTTTCTGTTTTTAATTCTTTTCTATAAATAAAAGATAGTTAATAAAGCTTATATTTTTATAAACTAAAATAAAAATAAAGAAACTCATAAAACTTAAATATTTAACAAAATCTTAAAAATACTTATATTTTTGTTTTTCTTTTTATATTTTTCGAATATTTAAAACGTATTTTTACAAAACGAATTTTAATAAAAGTAAACAAAAAATCTTTTTTTTTTTTATATTAGCGTTGCGCTTCCGGCTTTTAAGATAGTTCCCCGGCAGCGGCGCCAAAAATACTTGATGTTATGCGAGGTGTATATAAAATAGTTATTAATTTTAGCAGGAAATACTATTAAATACGATACAATTTTACACAAGATATTTATTTATTTATAGAATGGATATACTTAAACCTTGCTACAACACTTATAGGCAGTGTACCTAATCGTACAGTAGTGTAGTTTTTAGTAAGTCCGGTTCGTTCCACAGGGAAATCTTTAAACAAAGCTCAACGCTATATTAGTTTACTTTTATTAAAAATACAAATATATATATAAGTAATATTATTATTATAAAGGGGGGTTTTTACCGTTTAATGACCGGTTTGTCGATTTTAAGACTTTAGTCGCAGTTAAAACCTAATGTAAAATATAAAATAAATACAAGACTTAAATTAAAGCGTAAAGTAAATAACGATAATGAAATTGCGAATAATAAAAGTGCGATAAAATAAACTTACGATAATTAAAAAGTACGATAATTAAAAGTGCGATTAAATAACAATAAATAAAAGTGCGATAATTAGAAGTGCAATTAAATATAAAATAAAGGAAATTAAATATGAAATAAAAGAATTATGCTTATTTAAAATTCCGTAATCATGATGTTTGACGTGTTGATTTTAGTTTTATGCCCATGGGTTAATTGTCCTTTGTCCTGGATTATTTAATCTGTCCGTCTGGTTTTTGTCCATAACAGTCCATCAGTCATAAATATAAAGTGCGAATGTCCTCATCAAATTATTCTTATACCCGAAGTTAAATATTCCAACTAATTGGGGATTCGAATTGTAACAAGGTTTTAATACTTTGTTTAATGAATACACCAGGTTATCGACTGCGTGTAAACCAAGGTTTTACTACTTTGTTAACAATTACACCAATTACCCTTGAATGTAATTTCACCCCTGTTTTAATTATTCTAGTGGCTATTAATCCATTCCCGTGTCCGGTTAAATGAACGATTATTCGTACATATAAATACCCCCGCCCATCGTGTCCGATCGAGTGTATATGGTAATTTATAGGGACGCCCAATTGTAAATCTTTATATTAACATTAACAAACTTTCATTTAGTTAAACAAATATAAAGCCCATTAATAGCCCATAGTCTAATTTCCACAAGTGTCGTTCTTTTGTCCAAACCCCAATTATGGTACAAAGCCCAATTACCCAATTTTAGTAATTAGCCCAACATCATGATTACTTCGTTTTAAATAAGCATAATAATAACTTAGCTACGAGACATTAATATAAAAAGGTTGAACATAACTTACAATGATTAAAAATAGCGTAGCGTTACACGGACAGAATTTCGACTTACACCCTTACAACATTCGCTAACATACCCTTATTATTAGAATTATAATTAAAATTAAAATTAAAATATAAATTATATATATATATATCGTATAGATAGAGAGATGAGAGAAATAGAATATGAAAAATGATCAGAATTCGGTTTGCTTTATAGCCAGAGTTGATTTTTGGGGCTCCGCGACTCGCGGCAAAATCCTCTTCAAACTCCGCGAGTCGCGGAGAATGTATTTACAGCTCACACCCTTGGAGTTTCTCTGCCGACGGTTTTATAATATATATATATAATATATATAATTAATATAATTAATTATATATTATATTATATTTATATGCATAGTTAACTTGTAATTTTTAGTCCGTTGCGTCGAGCGTTAAGAGTTGACTCTGGTCCCGGTTCCGGATTTTCGAACGTCCTCGCGTACAATTTAATATCTTGTACTTTGCGTTTTGAATCTTGTACTCTTGTAATTTCGAGACGTTTCTTATCAATAATTGGAACCTTTTTGATTGTCTTTTGTACTTTTGAGCTTTTTGGTCGTTTGCGTCTTCAATTCGTCGAATCTGTCTTTTGTCTTCACCTTTTATTATTTAAACGAATATCTCTTGTAAATAGAACAATTGCAACTAAAAGCTTGTCTTTCTTGAGGAATAATGCTATGAAATATATGTTCGTTTTTAGCATTATCAATACACCTCTACGCACATCACCCTTCCACCAAGCGAATTCACATCTTGGTGAAGAACCTGAAGCGCTTACCGGCGAACCAGTCCAAAACACCATTTTCTCTCTTCTTTCCAGGGTATCCCGTCACAATTATATAATATCGAACATTCTAGATCTTATTCATCCCCTTGTTCCAACCGCCAATCATCCCAGAATAGTATAAGAAGTCAACGAGCTTCGCGCTCGAGTGGTGGCTCTGGAGAATATGGTGCGAATTCTACAAGCATCAGCAGCACCAGCAGCATAAACAGCATCACCAGTACCAACATCACCACCAACGGCATCAGCTTCATCAACAACAACATCCGCATCTCACTCAGTACCTCGTATATCAACATCATACGCCCCATAGATACCAAGGAACATTAGTAATAATGAGTTAAGATGTATTGGCTAATTCTTCCTGAAGAATTATACATGTATATTTTATATATATATATATATATATATATATATATACATATACATATACACATATATATATACACATATATACATATATATATACCTATATATATATATATATATATACATATATATATATATACATATATATATATATACATATATATATATATACATATATATACACATATATATATGTATATGATATAGAACAATAATATATCTTTTCGTACTAAGCTATTACGTGTGAATCTTAACTAGTATGTACTACTTGGTTAATTCATATCACTAATATGCTATGATGTACATCCTTCGTTAATGACTTAACAATTGTTAATCACTGCTTCAACACAATAAACTCCATTTCATAATAAATCAAGTGTAACGACGAATGTATTGATTCATAACTTCATTAGCGAAATATTTCGCGACAATTATGAAATCTCTAAGGTTTTGAAGATTATTCATTCTCGTTTCAACCGTAAATCAAATGAGTTTAATATTATATTAACTCATTAAATCCATAATTACATCTGAAGGAAGATATATATGTACGTATATTTTCATAAAGATGGTAATTAAAAATTCTTTTGTACAAACTGTTAATTGTGAAAATATTTTAACGGGTAGGTAATACCCGAGAAATATTTATACCTCACATTAATATGTTACATTGTACATTCTTCAAAATTCTTGAAAACACCTCGGATTGATAATCAATGATTCAGATTCGTTAACCTTGAGAATGCTGACGAAGCAGCAAAAGCTATGGATGGTCTTAATGGCCAAAAGTTTGATGTTAAAGAATGACGTATTGAAAAAGCTCAGATTTGGAACTGAAAAACGGATTGAGCTAACCACGAAGGAGACCAAGGAAAAATACAAGGACCAAACTCTATATTCAAAGAATCCAGGTAATTCTGGATCCGATGAAATCTTTAGAGAATATCTTGCTCCGAAGTCATGTTAAAAGCTTGCGAAAAATTTATCTTCATCAACTTTCGAACTTAGAAATTCCAAAATATCATCATAAATATCTTCGATATTTCTGAAGATATTTTCATAAATATTCTCGTCCGAAATTATATACCTCTTCGTGCTATCTGTATTACATTATATTGGAAACTACTGTAAAACCTAAGTATAAATTATGAATGAATTCTGGAGAAGTGTTGGGAATTGAAGCATGAGTTAGTATAATATAATGACGTCATGCCAACGTGATTATATTACAGTAAGTCATGCTAAATTTTAATGGAAGATGATGATTCATAGACTTTATAATCATCATGTACCATGTTACACGACTCTTACATTCTATTTAACCTCTAAACATATCAAGAAAATATATTTCTTGATGATTCGGTCTTTTTCGAATATTCTGGTAATTTGACAAATCAAATCATGCTATTACCTTTCCTTTCTACTTTATATATTATGATCATTCGAAACTTCATACCTACGAATTCTGGACCATTACTTGCTTTACAAAAGCATGAAGCTTCGACATATAAGGGAAAATATAAAGCCCGATAACGACACAGAAATTACAAACCGTGTATATCAATGCGTATAGCAATATAAAGACACGGGATAACTAAAAATAAAATAAATCCTAGAGCATAATAGAAGTAAACAGACTCCTCTGGTAGGAGTTGAAAAAGAAGGAAGATTGTGGCGATAACTAATATAAGGTCAAGAACAAGAACTGGATTGAGCATATTAATAAATCTTTTGGAAGTATGAATTGAGAAAGAAAGTATAGAAGTAGTGAAGATAATGAAACGGAAGAAGCTAATTTATAGCGAAATTCCAGACACAGCAATCGAGGCAATTCATCGCATTCAATTAAAGAAAATCCTAATTTTCTTAATTACCGGAGAATCAAATCTTATAGATTAAGAAGATTTCCTTTAAAATCCCTTGAATTCCGGAAATTAACTTTAACTATATCAAAAGTTAAGGCGAACATTTAGTTTCCTCATTTCAATCTTTTACGATAGCTCCGTTTATACTCTTCATATAATTGAATCGTTTCATCCATATTACCCAATGTTGATAAAACTCTATTTTTCAACTCATATTCATCATTCTTGTTGTAAACAATGACGATCTCTATCAAATTTCATGACTATGATTTTCATGAACTCTTCTCTATTTTGTCTACTCTAATATTGTGGCATAAACGCTCAAGGTTTAAATAAGCTCACTATTATTCATAACTCATTTCATGTGTATTGAAATGCTTGTATAACGTCATCATCTCTTTCTGAGAAAACCTAATCAATGACACTCTTGTTAAATCCTTTAGATAACCTTCGCATTAATAATAAAATGCACTTCATAGAATTTAAACGCTAGAAACAAAACAATATTCTATCCGTTGGAATTCACGCAAGGCCCCGAGTATACCTGGGAACGTGAAAACCAAATAAAATGAAAATATCCTCACCTGTTTACAAACAACGCTGACTAATGGCAACAACTAAATTTCTGGACGAAATTTCTTTTAACGGGTAGGTACTATAACAACCCGGAAAATTTCCGATTAAATTTAAACTTAACTTCAACTATTTCCCAACAATTCACGAACAAATAATTGAAAATAAATATGTATATATACATATCATAATCTAAAATATAAATTAAGATACGATTTAATTGTTATAATTAAATATGTAAAATATACAATAATTGTTATATTATTACTATTATTAATATTAATATTAATATTAATATTAATATTAATATTAATATTAGTATTAGTAATATTATTATTTTCAATATATATATATAATTTGTTAAACTTGATACACTCATATTATTGCCACTGGTGAATATTAATGTTAAATATTATTATTATTAATTATTATTATAAATATAATTATTATTATTATTATAAGTATTATTATTATTAATTATTATTATAAATATAATTATAAATATAATTATTATTATTAATCTATAAACTAAATTAATAAGTAATCAAACAAATACCTAAAATATGTAGCTGTTTTCGAATTTTTTTGTTATCTGGAATCCAGTCGACACTCAATTATCAGATACCTAATTTAGGTATAACCTGCTTTATTATATTTTTTTTATAATCGTGATCACCCAATATCAATAAACAATGATCCATAGTTTGCTTTACACATTTGATTTACATCATCAAACTCGTTATAAATTGATAGTAAGCTGCTGCCCATTGAAGATCAAACAGAAAATCTTTTCTTTTTCATCGATACCTCTGTTTTTCAACTTCTAAGCCATATCCTGAAATCAAATCAAATTCAAAAATGTAATAATGCAATTTTGTTAGAAATCATTCACTCAAATAGCCTGCAAAGTTTCAAATGCCAATTCTTTCTATCAAGTTGTAATTTTGGAGTCAAAGTTTCTGTTTTAAAAAGTCAAACGAACCTTCTTTGAAGAAATTCGAGTTACATGTTATGATTAAGGTAAAATTGATATTTTCTAAAGTTTCAATGAATGTTTTCTAACATATTTCATGTTATAATGTTTATCTAAAACGATCTAGAAATTGAGATTGAGTTCTTTATTTTATTTTATTTTATTTTCGAACAGCAGCAGCTTCTTTATTCATTATTTTTTTTTCTGTTAATCACCCAAGTCGTTTCTGTTTAATTGCAAGTTTTAAAACAAATGGAGAATTCGTTTTTGGATTAAACTCTGGTCGACTTTGAAATTTAGAAGAAGAAGAAGAAACGTAAATACGGGTTTAATATAATTAATATGGGAATTAAATCAGAAAAACAAGCATTGGTGTAATGGTTAAGGGGTGTTAACGGGCTAGCGTGAGGTCGCAGGTTCGAGTCCCATCTTGGGCATTTTTTTAAGAAAAGCTTTTTAAGGTAGTTTTCCAATTTCTAAATTATTATTATTATTATTATTATTATTATTATTATTATTATTATTATTATTATTATTATTATTATTATTATTATTATTATTATTATTATTATTATTTTTATTTTTATCTTTATTATTATTACTAATGTTATGTTATTATAATTATTGTTATTATAATTATTACTAGTATTATCATTATAATTATTAGTATTATCATTATAATTATTATTAGTATTTATATCATGATTATTATTATTATTATTATCAAAAATTATTATTTTCATTATCATTATTATTAAACCTTTCATTTTATTTAAAAACTACTAATATCATTATTACTATTACTATTGGAAATATTACAAAAATTATTAATATCATTAGTATTAACATCATTATTAATGTATTATTATTGATATCTATAATTATTATGATTTAGATTATGGTTATGTTAAGTATTGTTATCAAAAATTATAATTTTTATTATTATTATTATTAAACTTTTCATTTTTATTAAAAACTGTTATCATTATTATTATTGTTGTAAGTATTATTATTATTATTAATAATATCATTATTATTACCATTAATGAAATCATAAACATTATTATCATTATTGAGTATTATTATTAATATCATTACAAATATTATTTTAGTATTATTATAATTACTATTTTAACAAACAAATAATATATATATATATATAAATATATTTACATATAACATAATAAAATTTATATTTTTATCTATTTAGAATATATAAAATAAATATAAGAAACTTACATGTTATTAATATAAAAATGACATAACTAATAAATTTATATATATAAACTTATTCGATTACGAGTATATGTGTTAATATATATACTTGATATAGGTTTGTGAATCCAAGGACAACTCTACACTTGTTCAGTACCATCATACGCATATTTACTACAAATTATCATATCGTATCGTGAGTTCATCTGCTCCCTTTTTATATATTTTTGGGCTGAGAATAAATGCAATATTTTTATAAATGATAGACACAAGTGCAAACTATTATGCGACCAACATGAGTACTTTTATTGTGTTGATATGTAACATGTTATTGTGTTCATATGAAACATGCAAAATCCTGCTTTGTAATATCATTAATTGCTAGATAATGAAGAGGCAAACGGAATTATTATAAATAGCGCTATTGGGAGTAACGTCCCGCATTGTTGACCTCAGGTCAATTGGTGGTATAATAATGATCTCGACAATTACATATGTATTGTTATGGGGTAAAATCGTTTAGTTTTGATATTATACGCTCATGACATACTTTTGATATACATGATATATCGTCTTTTATTAAATCGTGTGATCTATTACTGAAAACATTATTTATGACAAACCTATGAACTCACTCAACCTAGTGTTGACTTTTTAAAGCATGTTTATTCTCAGGTACTTAAATATTGCTTCCGCTATATATCTGCTGCTTTGATGATGATTGCTTGTTATGCTTGGAGTCTTCATTATATATCGTATCAATTAAAGACATTTAATGCTCTAAATACAATGTAATCTATTTATCTTCCGCTGCAAAACTCAATAAACGTCTCATATAGAGTCGTTCTCATTTATACGACTGTGATTTGATATAATTAGTCACAAATACCCCAGGCCCTATTTGGGGGTGTGACACTAGCTCTATCTTTTTCAAATCCGGAATTCTCCCACTCGAACTAAGAACCTTCATACTCTTCTCACCCATATGCCCGAGTCTTCGGTGCCATTGAGTAGAACTAGCCCCAACATCAACCGTAGCAATCACCGTGTCTTCTTCAAACACCTCAATCATATAAAGAGTTCCCCTTTTATGTCCACGTGCCACGACACTACTACCCTTAATCACCTCCCATTGGCGATTCTTGAAAGTAACCTCATTACCTTCTTCATCTAATTGACCAACCGAGATTAACTTCATCTTTAACTTAGAAATAAACCTCACGTTCTTCAAAGTCCAATTAGAACCAAGAGTAGTATTCAGTACAACATCTCCTATACCTTTAATCTCGAGACTTTTGTTGTTTGCCAATCTAACTTTACCTTGATACGATCGAAAATTCTTCATCACGCTCTTAGTGGGTGTGGCGTGAAACGAAGCTCCCGAATCCAAGACCCAAGACTCCACCGAACTTTCAATACTACATAATAATGCACCCTCCGTATCTTCCGCGGTCAAGTTAACATCTTTAACCGGAGCATTCTTACAATATCTTTGATAATGCCCCTTTTGATTGCAACCCCAATAAATAACATCACTTCGGTCTTTCGATAAATACCTCTTCTTGAACTTTCCGTTACTCTTCTTCACACCGCGATCAATTTTCCTACCACGGTTGTCGGTACTTAACAAAGAACCGGATAACAATTCCTCCGAACTTCTCCTACGAGTGTCTTCACCGAGAATTAAATCCCTAATTCCTTCATACACAAGCTTAGTAGTACCGATCGAGCTACTAACCGCGGTAATCGTACCCGACCATATAATTACATACGGTTATTACATAGTAGGCTTTATTACTTAGTAGGCTTAGTAGTACCGATCGAGCTACTAACCGCACTCGGGGGGCTTGATTATCCGAGATTTTACCTTCTATGGGGGAGCCAATGTGCTAGTTCATAGGAGGGTTTTCCTTGTTTAAAAAAAAAAAAAAAAAAAAAAAAACTTAATGAGTTATGTTAGTTTGTCTACATATACAAATTTTTTTTTTTAAATCCCGTGAATTTTTGTAAGGAGACAATCAACATTTGTGACCACTCACTTAGCCACTTGTCGATAATCAAGTGGATAATCGATACAAAGTACATCATCCAGGAAACTTCACGCGTAACAATATCTCACCGTCCAACTGCACATAACTCCAAACACCATCACAACCGTTGCCTCCGGCGTGGCCCATACTTTTCCACGTGTTTTGACATTACACGTGTCACTTACTTAACGGCTTATTAAAGATTTTCATTTTGTTTATTTCCCTTTTTTCCTTTTTCATCTTTTTGTTTTTTATAGCTTCAAAAAATTAAATTGTGCATCTTCACGTTATCCTTGTTGAATCTCGAAGTCCTTTTGTATATCTATCTGTATCTATCTATATGTACATTCAATTTCCTCACCTCCAAATTTTCATCTAATCTCATACAAAATCCTCTCATACAAAATCCTCTCTATTATCAATTATCAATTAGTTCAAAGTATAATAAATTATTATTTCTTCAATATAAGCATCTGTTATCTGTTATTACAATTCGAGGATAAATGGCGATGAGTTTAAATCAAATCGGAGGTTTATCCGGCACTCCACTTGTATCGGACTCGGGTCACACAGCCGGAGAAGAGCCAACAACAGCCGCAGTAAGTGCCTCCGCCGTGTGGAGATCACCACCGGCGAATATCCGTGTGTCCGTACAGAAACAGGCTACGGATATGGACAGGCTATCGCCGTCGCCGCCGATGAGTCCGGTGAGAGGCGGAATGAGAGCGGATCTGTCGGTTGCGTGTCAGGCGTTAATGACGGAAGAAGAGGTGGTGGTGAGAGAGCATAGAAAGGGCGGTGGTGGTGACGTAAGTGGTGATAAAAAGGGAGTTCCGGTTTATGTGATGATGCCGTTAGATAGTGTAACGATGAGTAACGGAGTGAATAGACGGAAGGCAATGAACGCGAGTTTGCAGGCGTTAAAGAGTGCAGGTGTTGAGGGGATAATGATGGATGTGTGGTGGGGATTAGTTGAAAGAGAGAGAGCTGGTGAGTATAATTGGGGTGGTTATGCAGAGCTGTTGGAAATGGCTAAGAAACATGGTCTCAAGGTTCAGGCAGTCATGTCTTTCCATCAATGTGGTGGAAACGTTGGTGATTCTTGCACGTAAGTTCATTTCCTCTGGCTCTCAATTCAATTAACGTCCTTTTTAGGTTGATTAAATAAAACATAACTTACTAAAACCACTCCCAAACTCCCAACCATGACGTACTTTTCCTAGACTCACATGAGCTTTCTCTCTATTTATTTTTCACTCCCTCTCCATCACACACCAATGACTTCCTTCCTCCCATCACATGACCCCACATTTTTTTATTAATATTTATTACTATTATTATTATTATTATTAATATTATTTTTTTGTCAATTATATTTTTTTAACAACACATTTTATTATATTAAAAAGTTACAGTTACATTTTTTTTGAAATTAAAAAGACAAATTAAAATACAATACAAGAACATATAATTAAACAAATAAAACACTACTCGTCGTCGGATTGAAACGCGTTTTGATAAATTTTTTAGATCTTATTTTTGGCTCTCATCACCAACGCGTGTTGTTCGGGAATCATGTCGGGTGCACAAGGTTGTGTAGGTACTCGAATTTGATTATCTTGAAAAATAGGTTGTCGAATGACATGTTGTTGGATGACTTGTTGTTGAGGAACAAATTGTTGGATGTTAGGAAATTGTTGTTGAGGACGGTAGTTGGAATATTGAGGTGTAGAAACAAAAGCGGGTGAACGTGAATTTGGATGATTTTTTAGGCATTTTTTTTGAGTTGGAAATGGGTTTGAGATGAGTAATGTTGAAAGAATAAGTGTTTTAGTTGGAAGTAAAAGAGTGTTTGTATGTTTATTTGGTAAAATATATTGGGTGTTTATATAGTGGGGTTAAAAATAAAAAAGAAAAGCAAAAATAATAATAATAATAATAATGCCGTTGGTAGCAACGGCTACTTCTGTTTCTGTTTGAATTGGACCGAGTACACACCGCCCTCGAAATGTTATACATATGATTTAATCGAGCACGGATCGAGGAAAGAGAATTGAGGGCGGCCGAGGGCGGCTTGAATACCATCGGCGCCCTCGAGGGCTTGTGTCAAGAAGTCTCGAGCACGGAGCCCGTTGGGAATGCTCTAATTACTAAACACAAGCTTATCGTAAAAGACCGCCAAAAGTATAAACGTATGTATCAATTAAGAAAATGAGTGATTGAGTGTCTTGCTAGATTAACCCAAGATGTTTATTGTTATCAGAGATAAATGTAACTATTTTACTGTTATTAACATCCAATAGTTTGATGCAAGATATACCTGTAAAATACTCCAATCAATTAAAGCTAGAACAGAAGTAATCCATCTTATAGGAAGTTATTCAATGTGTACTTGTTGATGAATTCTTGAAGCAGCATAGGTGATTAACTGCCCGGTGATCTATAAGATTGATGATTTAGTATTTTAGTATGTGAGCATTTGTGAAAGCTTTAGATCCATAAGATTGCCCTAATATGATTATTGTATATAAGGATCAAGAAGCAAAAGATTCTAAGCTACTTTATCAGGAAAAAACATGTAATTATAATTATAAGCCTGTAGACTTTATATTCAAAATTTTCATTTTTGATGTTTTAGTTATTAAAATTGTTATTGCTATAATCTTCATCCATTTTCACTCATTCCTCAAAATTTCATATGGATACTATACTATGATCATGGTATTCCAAATAGTTGCCATTAAATTATTTCGCTGATGGCATATGTAAGAACCAACACAAAGATAAGTTAACAAAAATAGTACGTGCATTCAGTCACCACTTTGAAATCTTAGTTATTACCTTCCGACGTCTTTAATCAGCAATGAGAAGGTTAAACTGATGTACCAAACAACAGAATATGGTTTCATTAGGAACAAAATGTTGCAAAGATGCAAAATTTATTCACAATACAATGTGACAGTATAAGGTTTCTTATGATTATACTCTGTCATTTATCATTGTCCAAGTTTACATCTCAACCCAAAACGATACCTACTTCAAAATTCAACATATCAATGTATTCATAACTTAAAATTGAGCAATTACCTTTTGAGTTGGACATTATCAATAACTGTAGCATGATAAAGCTAATTTATCTCACCATAAAAGTAAAAACAATCAAAAGGATTTCAAAATTAAGTAACATTAGATGAATAGTTGTTTAGCCAGACCAGGCCACTTAGGAGTATTTGACCAACAACAATCTCAATTGCATATTTTTGACTGCAACTTCAGGAGAGAAAAAAATCCATTTTCTTATTATGCCTTCTCTAATCATCTAGCATGTCTCACCAGTCTAATAAGTTACCTGTATAATAAACAATTACAGGTTATAAAACTTAAAACCCAAACAAACAAAGAAAGATATAATAGAAGTAATGAAAAGGTTTGTAAGGTAAACCAGTGATTACACCATTGAAGAAGCATCATCTCCTAAATGGATATTCTTCAAACGATTGCTTTGCATCTCTGAACCAAGTACATTTTCATTGTAAATATTCATTTATATCGAACATCAAGATGAATAGGGACCTAGGGTATATTTCTGATGCCACTACATGTATATTTAGGAATTCATTTTTATTAGATTGATGATGTTAGGACTATTTACCATCCCACCAAGGCTTTCTAAGTTATCTCCTTTATCAGTTATGCAACTACAAGTATTTAGAATCTTAAGTTTTAGTTAATCTCATAATTTAGTGAGTTGAATAAATAAATTATAATAACAGAGTATTTGAATTGGAAAGCCAGCTAACGTGATGGCGTGGTTATGACAATGCAATGCGAAATATCGTCTTCTAAAATTTGAAATATATGATGATTAAATATGGATGCATTGCAGGATACCGCTGCCAAAGTGGGTGTTGGAAGAGATAAACAATAACCCTGATCTTGCATACACAGATCAATGGGGAAGAAGGAATAATGAGTATCTGTCACTTGGTTGCGACACAATTCCTTGCCTCAAAGGCAGGACTCCCATTCAGTGTTACTCTGATTACATGCGTTCTTTCAAAGACAAATTTAGTCATCTTCTTGGTGATACCATTGTGGTACGTTTTTATTCTCCGATTCATAATACAAATGCTACATGTTTCCATTATTCAATCAACTGCCCAACTATCCGCTTCGTTGCTCTGATTGTTCAAACTTGAAACTGATATTTGAAAGAGAGTGCTGCGATCAAATTCATTATCACACTCAAATTATAAAAGTTCTATTACAGTCGTTTTCGTTATTATGTTAATTTTGGCATGTCTTGACTTTTTTGTAGGAAATTCAAGTTGGAATGGGTCCCGCTGGAGAGCTACGCTACCCGTCTTACCCGGAGAAAGATGGAGTCTGGAAATTTCCAGGGATTGGAGCTTTTCAATGTTATGACAAGGTATAGATCAGATCACTTTGGGTTTGTTTATAAAGTTTAGCTTCATTATTCTTTTTAGACATTAAATAAAATCTTCATATTTGCAGTATATGCTTGCTAGCTTGAAAGCTGCAGCTGAGAACTATGGTAAACCAGAATGGGGAAGCACGGGCCCCACTGATGCTGGTGAGTACAACAATTGGCCTGAAGACACCAACTTTTTCAAGAAAGAAAACGGTGGGTGGAACAGCGAGTATGGTGATTTCTTCCTGACCTGGTATTCGCAAATGTTGTTGGATCACGGAGAAAGGATACTCTCATCTGCCACCTCTATTTTTGAAAACCAAGGTGTCAAGATTTCAGTTAAGGTTGCGGGTATCCACTGGCATTACGGGACCCGCTCCCATGCCCCTGAGCTCACCGCAGGCTATTACAACACCCGTTTCCGAGACGGGTACCTTCCAATAGCCAGAATGCTGGGTCGTCACGGTGCTGTTTTCAACTTCACGTGTATCGAAATGCGTGATCACGAGCAGCCTCAGGATGCTCAGTGCGCACCTGAAAAGTTGGTGCAGCAGGTGACATCAGCGACACAGGAAGCACAGGTGGCACTTGCGGGAGAGAATGCTTTACCAAGATACGATGATTATGCGCATGAGCAGATCTTGAAGGCAGCTTCGTTGAGTGAGAATGATGAGATGTGTGCGTTTACGTATCTGAGGATGAACCCGGAGTTGTTTCAGGCTGATAACTGGAGGAAGTTTGTGGCGTTTGTGAAGAAGATGAAGGAAGGGAAAGATGTACATAAGTGTTGGGAGCAAGTGGAACGGGATGCTGAACATTTTGTGCATGTAACGGAGCCGTTAGTGCAGGAAGCTGCTGTTGCTCTTATGCATTAAATTAAACAGTATTAGTCCAAATATTTGGTCTCTACACTATACTCTGGTATTTTAGGTAGGGTAATAGTAGTAGAGCAGTTGTAATTAGCATGGTTCAACTGTAATAACTGGTGGGCTTTTTATTATATTCTTGATGGAAGCCATATTAATACTGATATACACTGTTTGTAAAATGAGTTTGTTATTTGGAGCATATAAAGTATTTATATCATCTAAAAATTTGTTGATAAAAAAGATAATGCTCATGACAGAATCAATTTGGGTATATAAATAAAACCTAATCATGGGTCTTGTTACATTTCTTATCAAAATTATATTTTGATTGCAATTTTATACAACAGAAAATCAACTTCATTAAACCAATACTGTGTTGGATTCTTAACTACTCGAGCTTCACTACTGCCTCACACAAGGCAGTTCTATTATAATACCTAACCAAGTGCATTAAGATACCAATAACAGCTTTATAAAAAAAAAAGATACCAATAACAGTAACCATACAAGCTCATACTACATGAAATAGACAATTAGACAATGTACTTCAAATCAGGTAGATCTTGTGAAAACATGATTGCAAATACACATGAATTTGTCTATGGAATGTAAGCTTAGACAGATAAACTGGACTCTAACCTGTGTCCCAGTATGGAATAGATGTCAATTTGTAATAGTTATGAAGGTGACGTCATTGGGGAGTCTACCCTGATGCCTCATGTCAATGAATTTGTAAGTGTCGTTAACCGTCAACTTTTGCCATTCATCTTGATTGTCCTACATCTGTATGGTATTACTCTTGAAAAGTGATGCATGTAAACTTGTGAAGTAGTGATTACTCACTACAAATTGTCTGCATTTTTATTGCATATGTATACCTGATGTATCTGATGTATTATGTATCTATATCTTGTGAATATTTGAACAGATGAAAGGCGAGGAGGAACTCATTGAGAAAATCTTGAACACAGAAGTAAAAATTTACTGTTCAATTAGAGATGGGACTCCTATAACGAAGGAGGCTTGCCTGAGTGGCCACCGAGTTGCCCAATGAAGCACACCACCCGGGTTCAATTCCTGGCTATGCCAAAGTTTTCAAAAAGAGAGTGTGACTTGGTGCGCATAATGTGCAATTCACCCAGCACCAGGTCTAGCGCTCGGGGGCTTGATTACCCGAGGTTTTATCTTCTATGGTGGAGCCAATGTACTCGTTCTTAGAAGGGTTTCCTTGCTTACTAAAAAAAAAAAAAAAAAAGATGGGACTCCTATCATGCAGCACATGGAAGATTTTTATTATGTTCCTCTTCTAAAGGTATTGATCGTGCTTAATTAATAATCATCTAGAGTCATATTACTCATTCGTTACAGATACGAAGTTAAGTACTTTTAACATTTAAAACAACAGAGCATTACTTTCCAAGATTTTACTATCTATTGAATTAAATTTAGTTATATTTTACAACCATATCAGATCTCATGTGTAAAAAATCCTTGTAGATAACATTGTTCATGTCTTCAGCTTCTTAACTTGCTTCATTCAACATATGTCTATGATTCATATTGTTAGTTTGTGGGTGAGGTATACATCTAAATCATAGAAATGCTATTATTCTATTATTACAAGTACGTGTAACACATATTGTTTCAAACCATGAGTTTGATTTTATTGATGAAAATCTCTTGAGAACCCTTTCGAGATTTGCTTCTGTTTCTTTTTGTGGCTCATGATACGCAAGCTCTGCCTTAAAATGTCCACCTCACGCTCTCTTCTCGATTCTTCTTGCTCGATTGAAGCTATATGCGCCTGTAAAAGTTCAATCGTCTCTTCCTTGCTTCTCACCTCTCTTCGTAGCTCCTCAATCAGGCACTCACCCTCTTCTCTCCAACTCCCTGTTTCCCCTGCAACTCATTTAAAAATATTAATCTATAGTTATCATACTTTTGTACTGTATGACCATACAAAAAGTTATTAGGTTGAATATTTATTATGCAAGATTCGTATATGATATGTTACCTTGATTGGTTCTGTCAATGAGATTGTCAAGTTCGATCTTGATTGCTAAATACAATCTTTTCCACTTCTCAACCGCTTCATCTCGCTGTGCACGATCCTCCTTCATTTGCTCCAACTCATGCATAACTACTTTCTCACTATTTTTCTCCATTGTCATCTCTCTTCTTCTGTTTCTTTGTTCCCTATCTTCCATAACCTTCTTAAGCCTCTTGACTTCCTTTTGCAACCATTTTCGTTCTCGTTTCCACTCGGACTCTTTAAGTTGATGGACCATAATTTCTTGTGCATGCACTTCACTCTCAGTTTCTCTCAGTCGCATCATCTCGTCGAGCTTCTGTTGGAGAAGTTTCGTTTTCTCTTTTAAGATTCTTGTCTCACGACCGTGTCCATTGGTGTTATTACCATGAGCCTTAGCTTGTGAACCACCCATGTCGGAAAGTAGTAGCTTTGTTGTTTAAAATTTAGATAAGATAGTGAAATATAATGATGGCATTTGTAGGGAGAATTGTAACATAATTGCATAAGTGATGGTATATATTCACAAAATAGGTGACATAAATTGTTCGCAAGAGGCTCCCCAAAGGATGAGGATCGGAGCGGGTTTGCACTCATGATGTAGAGTTACTAGTGCTCGTGACCTTGTGAAGTTGATATTTATGAGATGTATGTATGTAAATGAGGTGCTAACATTAAAGTCGGAACTGAAACAAAATAAATATGTCACACCGGTACCCGGTTGAAAACTATGGAAAATTTCTAAAATATTCATGCAACAAGGGAGAAAATGATTTGCGTTAGTTTACGTTTTAATTCGTGTATCACTTGCATTGTTTAACTTTGTTTTATGGAGATGGGTCATGTGTAAAAATTTATTAATTTTTTCATTGATAGGTGGGGGAAACATTATAAAAACCTTATTTTTTTGATATTTTTTTTTTAGTGTAAATTTTTTTTTTTAAATTCAGCTGGGGCAGGTGCCCCGCCCCGCCCCTTATATATTCCGCCCCTGAAGATATCGCAATATAGTTACTAACTGTTATACACCATCCGTCCCATATCTATTGTCTTTAAAACACACAAAATTTAAGAAATATCATTAAATTATACTTTTTATACACTTTCTAATTTTACTCATTACTTTTTACAATTTTACTTGTCAGTCTGTCTTATATGCTTAAGCAAGGATATAAAATAATTTTATCTCATTAATCTTTTCTATTTATGAACGTGAACAATTAATTTGAAACATCTCAGAAAATGAATAGTAGATCAAGTTAAGACGGATATGTAGTAATATATTTAAGCAACACAATGTATAGGTGGATAGTACATGACCAATTTTGTTATACCGTATCGTGGTCATTATTTCTTTGTGCTTACAAATATTAGACTGGTGTCATGCAGTGGCGAATGTAGTATCTGACCCGTGGGGTCACGAGACACCACTAGTTTAAAATTTTTACGTAGAAATTACTTTAAAATTTGTACATGTTACCACTAAATTTAACTATATGACCTCATATATTTTTTGAATTTATAGTTTTTCTTTTGAATTCTATAGGACATTACTAATTTAACTAGTCGGACCATATATATTTTGCAATTAGTAGCTTTTGTGAAGGTAAACAACTAATAAAATAACCTTCAAATATAGTTAGTACCGGAAAAAACTATCATGACCCCATTGTGTTTCATTCTATTGTGAAATTGCCACTCGTGTCATGTACGGTGTACCAAAACGAATAGTACTTAAATATTTAAACTTTATAGTAAAAATCGATTATGTATGTAGATGCATCATTATCAATACCTTTATAGTAGAAAATTTCTACTCGTCTTCTTTACTCTTTTTTCACATATTAGTAAGAAGTCTTTTTTAGTTTTGGCTATAAAAGTTGTTACATACATCTATAAATTATACACCTTATCAACACGACTACACGAGAGATTCATATAACCAAAGTTAACTCAAGTAATTACAAGTCACTAATTAAGGTAAGCAATTCTTTGATTATTTCTTGTAATATATATTAGTAAGGTAAAAATTGTTATCAACATAGACAACATAAAGAATCGAAACAGATCATGAATATAGAAAATGCTGAGAAAAGGATAATCAGAGTGGAACCTAATTCCTCTGACGACTATAATACACGCTATAAAGAAACAAGAGACTACTAACATCTTAAATTACAAATAATAGTGGACTTGAAGTATTAATAATATAAGACTTGGACTACAAATGATATTGGACTTGAACTACTAATAATATAGGACTAGGAATACAAATAATAGTCAACTTAAATTAGTTAATTGTTCTAAAAATTTTTTGCAGTAACTATTGATCAAAGTGCTCCCAAATCTCAAAAATCTCAAAGTGTTTAAAGATATGCCCTTCAAATCATGAATTAGAAAACAAATGGCCCATGACTACACACTGCGGGTGTTAGTCGGTGATATGTGCGTGGTGCATGGTAACTTGCTATTTTTTTTTTTTTTGTTGCATTTTTATTGCGCAAGAAAAGGTTCTCGGTCTTTTGTATATATTTCAAATTATAAACAATGAGTACAACTAATATAGAGAATTCAAATGAATATTAATATTTACATGTTTAAAACCAACATATATTAAAATAACCTAGAATTCTACAGTAATTACAAAATATATACATCAATAACTATTGATCCGGCTTAGCCGGCTTCCCCATCTTCTGCGGCTCGATCGGCAGGGGATTTATGAAATCAAACCGGACTCTGAATAAGACATGTGACATCTGATTTCTATAAAATGAAGCAACCTAGGCTTCTGACTATCAAGTAGTTGCGGCTATACACAACTCTCTCCATGTGCAAGCAAACCCACACATCACAATCGTCATGGAGACCGTCCAACTGTGGAACCGTGTCGTACTGATGGTTGAAGGCTCAAGTAACCGTGTCTGCCGTTGTGGGAATATCAATATCCTTCATTTCCCAAAAGTGGGGCCAATTCAAATAATGGAACGAGTACATGAAGATTTTTTCGACCAGCGGCTCTCGCTCGTCTACTCCAGCACACAATAAACTAACATTTCTCTTGATCGTATGCTGGTGGATATCCTACTCTAGTAGAATATAGTGGTGGGTGACGTACAGAGATAAGTACCTATGTCAAATTTCATATAAAAACAACTTCCATGTTTAAAAATTTTGTACATACAAAATTAAAACCAATTTTTACTTACCGGCTCACAAAGCAACCAAGATATATAAGGAAACAGTTTTCCGTTATCGAACATAAGGATCCAGATCAAGGTCCTCAGGCTCTTTCTCGCGAATGCAGAACTTGTAGTAACTTTTTAAAAGAGTCCAGAAACCAAGGGGCATTACAGTCCACATCCCCTCCAAAATAACTGGCATCTCGTTCAATGGTAGCCCGATTATCCTCGAGCGATAGATTAGCAGCATGTAGGGCCGGACATTTATGTTGTGTGTAAAATTTTTATAGTCAAAATCATAATTATAATAAAATTAATTATAGTAACATAAATATAATTGTATTTGACTTACCAATGTTTCGAGTTTCCCGTTGCCGACATACCCATGTTATCTGCCCCAAAATCCTTCCCTATGTCCAAGTAATCCTCCGATGAAGACGCGCATAGTATAAAATTGCTCTTCGACACAAACTCCCAAAAATAATGTCAAGCATATGTTTCAAACATTCATATTCCGGTTGTCGGCAAAAGGCACTAGTGCCGACATGAGTAATGTACTGGACTCGCCTATGGTCGAGTCTATCACAGAGCAAAAATCATCCTCAGTAATCTCTTTTGACCTCCTCGATCTTGATCTCACAATCTGCTTTTTGGCCTATGCTTTGACCACCTCTTCAATATCATCCCGCTTAATAACATGATCTCTAATATCAAGCTCATCCTTAACGGCTCATCAATATTAGCGCCCGCAGCCACACACATCATCTCAATCATGAACTGCTCAACTACGGGCTGCTCAACCACGGACTGCACGCACTACTAGAAAATCTGGAATTGGCTACGGATTTGCGGCGGTCAAAAATTCCGTCCCTAAATACCGACGGATTTTTGACGAGTTTCCAACGAACCCACATTTGCGACGGTTTAGCGACGGATTAACTACGGTAACGCGTCCTTCGGTAATCTGTCCCTGAATATAAGTTTTGTGACGGATTACCAACGGATTAGCTACGTCCATAAATCCATCCGTAAATATAATGCTTTGCGACGGATTACCAACGGATTTGCTTCATCCATAAATCCGTCTCTAATTCGTCGGTAAAATCATAATATTAGGGACGGATTAGGGACAAATGGTTTTTATAATTAAGGTTTTATCGAGTTTACGAGCACGAATGAACACGTATAAGTACTAAAATGTCTTGAAATACACTTATATTATAAAATATATATATATATATATATATATATATATATATATATATATATATATATATATATATATATATATATATGGTGAGGATCCATGGAGAACTCATGGTAGTAGATAACTCATGGAACTCGTGCAGATTCACTAAATCTGCGTGCAGATTCACATATTTTTTTTTTGCAGATTTTTTTTTCTGTTCAGATTTTTTTTTTTTGCAGATTCAGTCGATCTGCGTGCAGATTGACGATTTTTTCCATTTTTTTTTTTTTTTTTTACAGATCGACTTTTTTTTCGGTTTTTTTTATGCAGATTGAGTCAATCTTAGATTGAGTCAATCTTAGATTGAGTCAATCTGCGTTTTTTTTTTTTTTTTTTTTTTTGCAGATCGAATTTTTTCTGTGCAGATTTGCCTTTTTTTTAGCAGATTGAGTCAATCTGCGTGCAGATTGACGTTTTTTTGCAGTTTTTTTTTTTTTGCAGATTAACTTTTTTTTCTGTGCAGATTCGCTGTTTTTTTTGCAGTTTTTTTTTTTCAGATTGTATTTTTTTTTCATAGATTGAAGCTCAATCTCCACATAGATTGAAGTTCAATCTATGAGTTCTCTACATACTCTAGTTCTCTAGGGATCCTTTCACCATATATATATATATATATATATATATATATATATATATATATATATATATATATATATATATATATATATATATATATATATATATATATATCAATACATGATACGTTTGTCGCATCTATTCCTTCGATCTTGTGTTTTTAATATAGGTTCCATAATCGTTGTTATTGAATATATGTATACCCGTACGGGTGTTTGCATTTATAAGCTACTTAGTAATTTTAAAAATGTTTGTTAACTAATATAGATGCATTTAGGAATAAGTGTCTATGCGTTTTCGTCTAAATCGTAATTTTAAAAAATATGTAAATATTAGGCCGTCCCTAATCCATCGGTAAATCAGAATATTAGGGACGGATTTGGGACGGATGTTATTTATAATTGAGATTTTATCGAGTTTACGATACGAATGAACATGTATAAATACCAAAATGTCTTAGTATACACTTTTACTATCAAATATAACATATATGCATCAGTACATTATATGTTTGTTAGATGTATACATTCGATCTAGTATTTTTATATATAGGTTACATAATCGTTGTTATCGACTATATGCATACCCGAACAAGTGTTTGCATTTATATGCTAACTAGTATTTTTTAAAATGTTTGTTAGCAAATATAAATGCATTTAGGAATGAGCGTCTATGCGTTTTCGTATAAATCGTAATTTAAAAAAATATATACATATATGGTCGTCCCTAATCCGTCGGTAAATCGGAGTATTAGGGACGGATTTGGGACAGATGTTTTTATAATTGAGATTATATCGAGTTTACGAGCACGAATGAACACACATAAGTTGCAAAATGTCTTAGAATACACTTATACTATCAAATATATCATATATACATCAATATGGTATACGTTCGTCGGATGTATACCTTCTATATAGTGTTTATATATATAAGTTGCATAATCGTTGTTAGTGAATATATGCTTACCCGTACGTGTGTTCGCATTTATACGTTACTTAGTATTTTTTTAAAATGCTTGTTAACCAATATAGATGCATTTAGGAATGGGTGTCTACGCGTTTTCGTCTAAATCATAATTTTAAAATATATATAAATATATGGCCGTCCCTATTCTGTCGGTAAATGCGAGTTTTAAGGACGGATTTGGGACGGATGTTTTTTATAATTAAGAATTTTTCGAGTGTAAGAGCACGAATGAACACGTGAATACATATATATTATCAAATATAACATGTATCATCAATTTATTATATGTTTGACGGCTATATACCTTCGATTCGATCTTATTACTGATTTCTAGGAAAAAACTATTTTTATTTCAAAATTCATGTCACTAATTTTTCTTTTTTAAATACTCCATTTGTCCCAAATCTATTTTCCATTATTCATTTTTGGGAAGTCTCAAATTATTTGTCAATTTTTATAAATGGAAAAAATAATGTGATAAAGTTTTTTTCTCAATATATAGGACAAATTGATATGTAAGACGTAAGAGACAAGATTGAAAAGTTAACAAAAAATACATATAAAATATGTGTTTTTTTTGTCTCGAACAATAGATTTGGGACGGATATAGTATTTACTTTCCTCATGTAATCAGGCGGGATTTTTCCCACCATTTCCCCAAATTTTTATACGGAGTACGATTAATATATTTGTTGAAAATTTGAGACCAAACCCATTTCCCCAAATATCATTTTCTACTAAACCCATTTCTCCTCACTCACAGAATCACACTCGCACGAACTACTCACTCGATCCCTATCGTCTTGTATCTTCAATTAAGGTTTGTATTCGATTCTTTTTCGTTCTTGAAATATATAGATGTATGTATATAACTATCATTTCTTTTGTTAATTTGTTTATGGTATGAAAATTGTAAAATTAGGGTTTTTTTTTATTATTTATCGAGGTAATTTTCTTCGAGTATTGTTTCTGTTCTAATTAGTTTGAGAAATTGGATCTGTAATAATTTTGATTAGTCGTTTGAAGTTTAGTATTCCTCGTGATATTTTTACAGATATCCTCTTTCACACTCCTCTTTCACACTGATATTAATTGTTAGTCTAAATTGTACACGAACAATGAATTCGTGTTTGATTAAGTACAGGGAAGATTGAAGCGGCTATGTATATGAATAATAAGAACAGTGAAGATGAATTTAGAATGCTTACATCACAACTTTCTTTAATTAGTTTAAAAATTAGAATTCACAGTATGTTCATGAAAGCTTTTTGGCTATGGAGGTTGAGAGATTTGAGATAAACATGCATGTCTACTCAAGGTGAATTGGCGGATGTATTCATTGTGATAATTAGTTTGATCACAAATTTCTATAATTCTATAACAGTAGCTTTTTAGTGGTATAAATTTGATGTGGTCTAGTTTTCTTTATTATGTTAACCGAGTATGTAAAAATTGCTATGGTACTGTTTATTGATAGTATGTATCTATAAAATGCTATGGTACCCATTATTTTCTTTTTAGTTACTAGAGTAGTTATTTAAACATTCTCTTATTGTGGATTTTAAGTGCAAGTTTCTGTATATGCAGTGAAAGTTTATGTATTTGCAACAATTTAGATTTTTTGAAACTGAATTTTGATTATTATTTTATTTTTAGTTTCCTGGTATTTAAAACATGGTTGGACGCAGCTCAGCTGGGTGAAGTGGTAGCCAAACAAGTCGAGTTAGAGGTGGTCGTGGGCGTGGGCGCGGGATCAGTTCTAGAGGTAGAGGTAATGTATCTCGATATATATCTTATGATGATGATATCGAAGATGAGCATATGGACCAGAATGCTGGCCTCAATGGAACTAATGTTCCGGAGATTGGATCACCTTCATCTCAAGCACATCCATGTTCAGATGCACCGTCTTCTCAAGCAGAACTAGGTTTAAATGCACCTGACAATAATATAAACAATCAAAATAAGCTGTGGATTTCGGTTACCCTCGACAAGTCACGGTAAGTATTATATATGTTATTTGTATTTGTATTTTGACAATGTTATAGTTTAATGCTAATCGTCAGTTTTTTTTAATTGTGTAGTTTTACTACAGGTAACGGTAAAGCTGATAATAGTCGAATTACTCTCGCAATCACTTCAATTCTGATTAACTATTACTGTGGAGATTGGCCAACATGGACAAGTGTCCCCATTGATGTTAAAACTAGGATGTTTGGAAGTTTTAAGGTTGCTATTAACATGGTCTTATTGACCTTAATAAAATTTAACATATATATATATATATATATATATATATATATATATATATATATATATATATATATATATATATATATATATATATATATATATATATATATATATATATATATATATTATAATATACTAATCATAATATAAATATGTTATATGTTATGAACCTGTATACTTAAGTTAATATGTGCTATTTTCAGTCTAAGTATTGCTGGGATCCGGCAGTGGAAGAGTTTGTTCATGACATATTTAATGCGGCTATTGCGAGAAGATTGTCAGATCATTTAAGTGCTGCTCGCGAGTCAGCATACGTGCAGGCTGAAGCTGCAGGAAACCCAGCTACAGATGATGATTTATCTCCCATCCTCCTTTATAATCCAACCTGGATGAGGCAAGAACACTGGAAGAAACTTGTCACGGATCATTGGAATAAATCTGAATGGCTAAAGAAAGCAACAACGAACAAAGCAAATAGGGCTAAATTTGTAGCTGGCCACCATTGTACAGGCTCTGCCGGTTTTATTTCATTTCGAGAGCGACGTGTAAAATATTTGAAGTTATTTTGTTAAATTTATAACCTTGCTTAAATTCTAATAACTTTTAATATAACATTTGTAGGAAGAAAAACGGGGCTGCCCACTAACGTCTTTAGATTTTCTAATTGCATCACATACCAAAAAAGAAATGAGAGTTGAGGGGGAGGGTAGTTGTTCATCTGATGTCTTGGTCGATGATAGGGCACACGAGGCTGTGGTAAGTTTTCTTTATATTTACGATTATATTGCAGGTTGTTTACTTAGTGATATTGGTAGTTATGTTCAAATCTATATATAACAGGAATGACTTAAAGAGTTAATGATTGAGAGGTATGGTCCGGAAGTTGAAAATCATCCAAAGCATGATCAAGAGTTGTGGGAACGGGCTACTGGAGGGAGGAAGAAAGGGAGAGTGTATTGTTCTGGTACATCTTCTGATCCAAGTTTTGTGTTGACGGGCACACCTTCTGCTACTGATACTGGCATCTCATATGCTAGACCCGGGTTGGAAGAGGTATGTTTGTTCTGTTAATTATTTATTAACCCATTGTGTCCCATGTTTTTTGGTCACGGGTTCAGTCTGGGTCAATGGTTTGCCCACGATTATTTTCACAGATATGTGTTTATGTTTAGTACTTATATATATATATATATATATATATATATATATATATATATATATATATATATATATATATATATATATATATATATATATATATATATATATATATGACGACCCGGAAATTTCCGAACAAATTTAAACTTTATCTTTATATCATTAGATAAATATTTCAAACATATATATCACGTACAAATTTACGATTCTAAATAAAAATATATATATATTTTAACTTAGTCATAAAACGTCATGATTTAAAATAATATATTTTGACAAACAACGAGTCACTGATTTATAGAAGCAAATGACCACAACGCTCAATTTTATAAGTTACATTTATTATAAGGTAAATTTTTTGATAAGTAAGTCAAATTATTGATAAGGGTACACGTCGCATAACGTAAAAGGCTAGTTATCTAAACGTACGAACGAGCGCTCGAGAAACCGAAAGTGGTACATGAGTCGAGTGACAACATACGAGTCATTTGAACAAAAATGGCATTTTTACCATGCACGAGAATATAATATAATATTTAATTAATTCTAAAGATTAAATAATATATATATTAAATAATATACATATTATGTCGATGGATGAATTAGTGAATGGTGAGCTGTACTTTCGATCGCATGGCCATATAGGCAAAATCCCATGCGATTGCATGGGGGTTGGGGGCAAGTGAGGTTCTATAAATTGCTCGATTTTTGGTTCATTTCATCCACACTCCATCTCTCTTATCTATATACTCCGTAAAAACTTATTTATTTATTTATTTATTTATTATTATTATTATTATTATTATTATTATTATTATTATTATTATTATTATAATAATAATAATTATTATTATTATTATTATTATTATTATTATTATTAAAGATTAAAGATTATTATTATTAATCCTAATATTATTATTAGTAGTATTGGTATTATTAGTATACATAAAATAATACCACGAGGTTCTGCTCAAGTATTTTTCCAAAACGAGTTTTCGAGTGGGATTGAGCTAAGGAAATTATGGGTTATAACTAAGGAGGTGATGGGTATGGTTCGGGGGTATTGCTCGTGAGATCAAATTAATGTTTATCGTCTCCGTTGCGTCTACGTACTTTTCTGCAATATTGAATCACAATATTGATACGTAAGCATTTATATCTTATCTTTTATATATTAATAGTGTATCCCTGACTAGTGATCGAGTATATATGATTATGCATGCTTGTATATTTAATTTCGTCATTTTATAGTGTATAATGAATCACGAATTTGATACACATCCTACGGATATAAAGTATATGATATGCATGTTTTTGAAAAGGTGGCGAAAAATTATTAACGTTTCATTTAGAAATCGCGTGATTTCGATGAACGAATTAAAAGATATGGTCAACTGAATTATGTATGATGTTAATTGAAATTGTGTTTGAAACTGTAAATTAATATTTAAACAACTTGTCTATGAGATTGATAAATTGAATTTTTAGATATTACTAATCGAGTAAATGAATTTCTATATAAGACACGTCTCGTCTTGTTGAACAATTGTCAAAGTTGACTGTCTTATCATGTTTTAAAGCTTTATAAACACTATAATCTGATTTTACAAGTATTGGGAAACTCTATGAAATGTTAAAATATATCCAATTGCCATGATCATTCAAATACAATATAACTCTTGAAATAAATAATGTTTTGAGTTTGATAAACTATAAATTCGTTCAACTATCAGGACTTATACTATGTTAATATAATAAACATGTATAGATTTAAAGATCATATTGGGCCAGGTTGACTTTTGAAATGACTTTTGTTAACTTTCACATGTCGGTCTCGAGCATTAGGATTGTGATACACTATGACCCAACCTAGCTTATTAGACATGTAATGACCAACATATGTTCTCTAGGTTGAGATCTACGGTTAATTTTGCGTTCCGATTTTCGGTCACTTTTTGGTGAATGACCTTATGTGCTGCTAAGGTGAGTTTCATTTGTTCCCTTTTTAAATGCTTTTGCAATCTATATTTTTGGGCTGAGAATACATGCACTTTATTTTAAACGCAATAGATACAAGTACATACTAAATTCTACACTGAGTTTGAACAGAAAATCCCTTAGATTTGGTAACTAGTAACTGCTAGTTATAAGAACTGGTGGGCGCGAGTAGTAGTATATGGATCCATAGGGCTTGATATCCCCGTCCGAGCTAGAGCACTAGCCTTTTAATGGACGTATGCTATTTGAGAAGCGTACACGTTGGTTTGCGTGTATTATTAAGATGATTATACAAAGGGTATAAATTATATATACGTTAAGTTTAGTTACCAGGGTGCTCAATTTCGTAGAATATTTTGATAAACGTTTCGGATGAAACAACTGAAATTTTGTGATCCACCTTTATATACAGATTATGCGCAACATTAAAACTATGAACTCACCAACCTTTGTGTTGACACTTTTAAGCATGTTTATTCTCAGGTTTCTAGAAGTCTTCCGCTATTTGCTTATACGTTATACAAGCTATGTGCATGGAGTCATACATGCTTTATTCAAGAAAACTTTGCATTCACAAAATCATTATCATGTATCTTATTTTGACTGTATTATCAACGGATGTAGTATTGTAAACTATTATATACAGTGATTGTCTATACATAGAAATCATCAGACATCAAAAACCTTGGATTTATATATTCATTTATGATGTTCCTTTTCAAAAGAATGCAATGTTTACAAAACGTATCATATAGAGGTCAAAATCTCACTATGAAATCGATGAATGATGTATTCGTCCAAAGGGATTTGGAAGGATCATCACAGTTGGTATTAGAGCTTGAGGTCATAGGGAACCAGAATTTGCATTAGCGTGTTTAACTGGTAATTGTTAGCACGCATTAGTGAGTCTGGACTATGACCATATCTGTTTTTACCAATTTTTGCTTATCATTTCTTATTGGAAATTACCTGTTAATCATCTTAAGTCTAAACACGTCTTACTGCATTTACTGCATAGATAGTGTACCAACAAAATTCATATCTTAGCATATCTGTTACTGTAAACTTTTCCTGACATATTCCGAAAATTTCTCCGTAATTTACGGGATTTTGGTATTATATATACATATGTAAATTATGTATTGAAGAGTACCAATCTAAATTCTATAATCTGTTTCATATCAAAAATCATCTCTCTAATTATACAAGATGGATCCCGTATCTAGTTCAAATTCCTTAAATTCCTACAGCTATTCCGATATGGATATTCACCTGAACTTCGAAGACAGTGTAACCGGAATGGATCAACCAATCAGCCATCACCTATTATGGATGAATTGGGGATGAGTTCATAGTCTACTTGATCATTGGAGACAAGAAGAAGGCGATCCCTTCCATCCACCACATTGCCCTCTTGGCGAAGAACCTGAAGCACTTACCGGCGAACCTGTTCGTAATACCATTTTCTCTCTCATCTTCAGAGTATCTCGTCATGATTATATACTATCTCGAATTTTGGATCTTATTTATCCGCTCGTCCGAACCGACAATCACCCCGGTGTAACAGAAGAAGTTAACGAGCTTCGCGCTCGGATAGTGGCTTTAGAGAATATGGTGCAAGGGTTACAAGCACCAGCAGTAGCACCGGCAGTAACAGTAGCACCATCAGCCACACCAACAGTACCATCACCACCACCAACAACAACATCCGCATCCCACACCTCAACATCACAATCGGTACCTCGAACATCAACGTCATATGCACCATAGACACTAAGGAGTACCAGCAACAATAACCGATGAAGTATTGATTCATAACTTCATTGGAGAAATATTCTACGGTAATTATGTAATATCTAAAGTTTTAGAGATTATATTCTAGTCCTAATCAAAAACCAGATGAGATTAATATTATGTTAACTCATTAAATCCATGATTATATCTAAAGAAAATATATATGTAGGTATATTTTCATAAAGATTGTAATTGAAAAATCCTTTTGTACAAACTGTTAATGGTGAGAATATTTTAACGGGTAGGTAATACCCGAGATATATATAAAGTCACAATTAATATGTTCGATTTTGATTAAGCAAATCATCAACTATACCCACTACTTTCACAACGAGATACATTCTTTCATAGAAATCAAAACAACTATTCGCATCCAAATTTGATTACATATTCTGATTTTGAAAAATCAGAATTCAAGCCAAGATTTAACAGAAAACATCACTCTTAGATTCTTACATCTTTCAAATGCTATACTTTGACTTCAAAACTGTGCTAGAACATCACTTCTATTCATAAACCCAGAAAAAAAATATTTGTATCGTTCAAAATTCTAGAACATCATATGTATCTTGACAATTACAATCTTCATGCAAACCCTTCAAACTTTTGAAAACACCTCGGATTAATAACCGACGATTCGGTTATGATAACTTTGAATGCTGATGAAGCAGCAAAAAAAAAAAACTGTAAACGACTTTAACAGCCAAAAGTTTGATGATAAAGAATAGTGTGTTGGTAAAGCTCAGAAAAAGAGAAGGTTTGGAACT
This sequence comes from Rutidosis leptorrhynchoides, assembly GCF_046630445.1. NCBI lineage: Eukaryota > Viridiplantae > Streptophyta > Magnoliopsida > Asterales > Asteraceae > Rutidosis > Rutidosis leptorrhynchoides. The sequence goes on from NC_092338.1 coordinate 294,927,974, forward strand.
GGAAAACGGATTGAGCAAAGTATGAAGGAGGCTGTGGATAAATCACAAAGAATAAACCTGCCTTCAAAGAATCCAAATGATTCAGTATCTGCTGAAGTCATTAACAGATACCTTACTCCTGACTCTAAACCTTTACGGACTAATCTTCTTTATCAACTTTCGATATTAGAAATTCTAAGATATCATCGTATCTTTCATTATAAATATCCTCGATATTTCTGAAGATATTTTCATAACTATCCTTATCTGAAACCATTTACCTCTTCGCGCTATCTGTATTACATCATAAAAGAAACTATTTTAGTTTCTAAATTCTGAAACCTTCGAGTTTAAATTTTGAATGTTTTTGAAGAAGTGTTGGGAACTGAAGCATGAGTTAATATAATATAATGACACTTGATCAACGTGATTATATTACAGTAAGTCATGCTGAGTTTCCAAATGAAACATGATGATTCACGGATCATAACATTATCATGTGCCATGTTATACGACTTTTGTATTCTATTTAATCTCTAAAATATCAAGAAAATATTTCTTGATGATTCGGTCTTTTCCAGGGTATTCTGGTAATTTAACAAATCAAAATCGTGCCATTACCATTTCCTTCCTAGAACATTAACAATGTTCATTCCAAAATTTGTATACGCGAATTCTGGACCATTACAAGAGATGCTTAATCGCAAGAAGAAGAAACGAAGGGACAAAGCTCCGAAATAGAAATTGGAGTATATATCGCAGCAAATAGGAGGGAGTATTAACTGTGGATGACAATGATTATAAAAGACAGAAGTAGGGACATTGAAATATAAGGGGAGATATAAAACCCGATAATAACGTATAAATTACAAACCGTGAATATCAATGTTTATCGCAACATAAAGACACGGGAGAATTAAAAGCACTATAATCCCAAGAGCAAAGTAGAAGTAAGCAGATTCCTCTGGTTGAAGTTAGAAAAGGAGAATGATTGTTGCGATAGTAAGGATAAGGACAAGGATCAGAACTGGATTAAGCATTTTCACAATCTTTTGAATTTGAGAATTAAGTATAGGAATGGTAAAAGTGACAAACCGGAAGAAGTTAATTTATAGTGAAATATTTGATAGAGAAATCAAGGCAGATCTCCGCATTTAATTAGAGAGATCCTAATTTCCTTATTCGTCGAAGAATCAAATCTTTTAGATTTAGAAGATTTTCTTTAAATCCCTTGAATTCCGGAATCCAACCAAGACAACGTCAAAAGTTAAGACAAAACTTTAGTTCTCATTTCATTCCTTTTAGGATAGCTTCACTCGTACTCTTCAAGTAATCGAATCATTTTATCTATATTACTCAAAAGTGATAAAACTCTATATACCAACTCATATTCGTCATAAAAACATTTTTATGATTAGCCATGACGAGCACGATCAAATTTCGAGACGAAAAATTTCTTTAACGAGTAGGTACTGTGACGACCCGGAAATTTTCGAACAAATTTAAACTTTAACTTTATATCATTAGATAAATATTTCAAACATATATATTACGTACAAATTTACGATTCTAAATAAAAATATATATATATATTTTAACTTATTCATAAAACGTCATGATTTAAAATAATATATTTTGACAAACAACGAGTCACTGATTTATAGAAGCAAATGACCACAATGCTCAATTTTATAAGTTACATTTATTATAAGGTAATTTTTTTGATAAGTAAGTCAAATTATTGATAAGGGTACACGTCGCATAACGTAAAAGGCTAGTTATCTAAACGTACGAACGAGCGCTCGAGAAACCGAAAGTGGTACATGAGTCGAGTGACAACGTACGAGTCATTTGAACAAAAATTACATTTTTATCATGCACGAGAATATAATATAATATTTAATTAATTCTAAAGATTAAATAATATATATATTAAATAATATACATATTATGTCGATGGATGAATTAGTGAATGGTGAGCTGTACTTTCAGGCCATGCGATCGCATGGCCATATAGGCAAAATCCCATGCGATCGCATGGGGGCTGGGGGCAGGAGAGGTTCTATAAATTGCTCGATTTTTGGTTCATTTCATCCACACTCCATCTCTCTTATCTATATACTCCGTAAAAACTTATTTATTTATTTATTTATTTATTATTATTATTATTATTATTATTATTAAAGATTATTATTATTAATCCTAATATTATTATTAGTAGTATTAGTATTATTAGTATACATAAAATAATACGACGAGGTTCTGCTCAAGTATTTTTCCAAAACGAGTTTTCGAGTGGGATAGAGCTAAGGAAATTATGGGTTATAACTAAGGAGGTGATGGATATGGTTCGGGGGTATTGCTCGTGAGATCAAATTAATGTTTATCGTCTCCGTTGAGTCTACGTAATTTTCTGCAATAATGAATCACAATATTGATACGTAGGCATTTATATCTTATCTTTTATATATTAATAGTGTATCCCTGACTAGTGCTCGAGTATATATGATTATGCATGCTTGTATATTTAATTTCATCTTTTTATAGTGTATAATGAATCACGAATTTGATACACATCCTACGGATATAAAGTATATGATATGCATGTTTTTGGAAATGTGACAAAAAGTTATTAACGTTTCATTTAGAAATCGCGTGATTTCGATGAACGAATTAAAAGTTATGGTCAACTGAATTATGTATGACGTTAATTGAAATTGTATTTGAAACTGTAAATTAATATTTAAACAACTTGTCTATGAGATTGATAAATTGGATTTTTAGATATTACTAATCGAGTAAATGAATTTCTATATATGACACGTCTCGTCTTGTTGAACAATTGTCAATGTTGACTGTCTTATCATGTTTTAAAACTTTATAAACACTATAATCTGATTTTACAAGTATTGGAAAACTATATGAAATGTTAAAATATATCCAATTGCCATGATCATTCAAATACAATATAACTCTTGAAATAAATAATGTTTTGAGTTTGATAAACTATAAATTCGTTCAACTATCAGGACTTATACTATGTTAATATAATAAACATGTATAGATTTAAAGATCATATTGGGTCAGGTTGACTTTTGAAATGACTTTTGTTAACTTTCACATGTCTGTCTCGAGCACTAGGATTGTGATACACTATGACCCAACCTAGCTTATTAGACATGTATTGACCAACATATGTTCTCTAGGTTGAGATCTACGGTTAATTTTGCATTCCGAGTTTCGGTCACTTTTTGGTGAATGACCTTATGTGCTGCTAAGGTGAGTTTCATTTGCTCCCTTTTTAGATGCTTTTGCAATCTATATTTTTGGACTGAGAATACATGCACTTTATTTTAAACGCAATGGATAAAAGTACATACTAAATTTTACACTGAATTTGAACCGAAAATCCCTTAGCTTTGGTAACTAGTAACTTCCAGTTATAAGAACTGGTGAGCGCGAGTAGTAGTATATGGATCCATAGGGCTTGATATCCCCGTCCGAGCTAGAGCACTAGCCTTTTAACGGACGTATGCTATTTGAGAAGCGTACACGTTGGTTTGCGTGTATTATTAAGCTGATTATACAAAGGGTATAAATTATATATACGTTAAGTTTAGTTACCAGGGTGCTCAATTTCGTAGAATATTTTGATAAACGTTTCGGATGAAACAACTGAAATTTTGTGATCCACCTTTATATACAGATTATGCGCAACATTAAAACTATGAACTCACCAACCTTTGTGTTGACACTTTTAAGCATGTTTATTCTCAGGTTTCTAGAAGTCTTCTGCTGTTTGCTTATACGTTATACAAGCTATGTGCATGGAGTCATACATGCTTTATTCAAGAAAACTTTGCATTCACAAAATCATCACCATGTATCTTATTATGACTGTATTATCAACGGATGTAGTATTGTAAACTATTATATACAGTGATTGTCTATACATAGAAATCATCAGACGTCAAAAACCTTGGATTTATATATTCATTTATGGTGTTCCTTTTTAAAAGAATGCAATGTTTACAAAACGTATCATATAGAGGTCAAAACCTCACTATGAAATCGATGAATGATGTATTTGTCCAAAGGGATTTGGAAGGATCATCACAATATAATATATATATATATATATATATATATATATATATATATATATATATATATATATATATATATATATATATATATATATATATATATATATATATATATATATATATCAAAGTTAACATGCTACTTCTGCCACTGTTTGGTTTACATTGGATGTGGTATTTTATTTGCATGATTGATGACCCTTGTTTTCTCCATATTTGGATAAACGTATCCATTTCTCTATATTTGGAGCAGAACATAATATACACAGTTGGGTGCTTAAAAATCTATATGATTTTGGTATGAAAGTTTTTGGAAGATGTATAATCAAAAAAAGAAGATATTTTTTAATATTGAATATTGTATGAGTACCTCTCATGTAAGTCAGTGTGTAGTTTATCACATGGAAACTAACACAAAACTAGTTCCAGCATGTTTATCTAATTCAAAAGATGGGAGTTGATGTATACCGTAAACCCAAGTATCTATCGCCAACTTTATGTTTTTTTTTTTTATTTCTACATGTTACTATTTTGTAGGTTGAAAGAATGAAGCAAGCAATGGAGAAGATGTGTGAAGAACATGAAAAAACAAAAAGGGATATGGAAGAAAGTCAGGCAAAGATGCTTGAAGCTCACGAAATTGCAAAAAGAGAGATGGAAGCCCGTGAGGCGCGTCTTCAAAAACAAGTCGAGGATAGTAAAGGTGCGGCTGATGAAGTTAGGAGAGAAATGCTTGAAATGTTTTCAAAGCATCTACCAAACTTTTGTAAATGGACTTTCTATGGTTAGCAAATTCTTAGATTTAGTACTCATTTTTGAACAATGCATTGTTTTAGGAATCTTTGAAAGTTTTTGAAATGATATTTGTTGTTGAACAATGCATTGTTTTAGGATTGGAGGATAGTACTCAGTTTTGAACATTTGATAGTGGATGTTGTATGGATATTTAAGATGTTTAATATAATTTGGTGCTTTTATGAATTTATGTTTTGGTTTGTGGATGAAATTTAAAAGCTGGAAAAATTTGAGAAAAATGAATTTTTTAAACAAATTAATCTCTAGAAAAAATATCATTAGCGATGGATTTGTATAGGGGAAAAATCCGTTGATAATCCGTCCCTAAGGGGTTTGTCGCTAATCCGTCCCTAAGTTGTCCGTCGCTAATCTGTCCCTAAGATGTCCGTCGCTAATCCGTCCCTAAGATGTCCGTCGCTAATCTGTCCCTAATATGCCCGTCGCTAATCCGTCTCTAAGATGTCCGTCGCTAATACGTCGCTAATTTCCGTACCGTCGCTAAATCCGTCCCTAATTTTTCCCGAGGGCGATATTAGGGTCGACTTCAATCTGTCGTAAATCCGTCGCTAAACACGTTTAGGGACGGATTAGGGACAGATTCTGCCGTCGCTAATGTCAGATTTTCTAGTAGTGACGTCATGTATTACATTATTTAGGTTATTATACAATTAAATGTATATATTAAAAATGAAATTATAATCGATTTCTGATAAATAGACGAGAAATATACATATTCTACGTGATCAGCCGTTATATCTACCAGGGCCCCTCTTCCGTATTTTCTTCAACTATCTTCTTTTGTCGTTTTGGCGCATACTGCCCTGGTGTAACGAACGGTGAGCTTACATGAATACTCTGTTTGTTCAAACGACTCATGCGTTGTCGAAAAACATGTAAGGGTAGCGGAGCCGACCAAAGCCCCGCAGTGGCCACTAACGTATCAGACGTGTAACCCTCCTCTTGACGATCCTCACGATCATTCTCCTGAAGATACCCACAATTTATTCTTAAATAAAACAAGATAAATATATCAAATATTAGAATAAATATATTAAGTTTATGAAATTATCTAAAACTGGTCCCTCTCAACAATTAGCATAGCAATAAGTCGATCTTGCTCATTGACCTGCTTTGTCACGAAAATCAGTCGGTCTCTACAGTAGCAATATGCTACATAACTAAATCATGAAAATACCATAATTTCTTAAGGGTGGGAAAGGCATGACATGGTGTGTGAGTAGCTAATGATTGGGGATAACATTTATTTAGTATTGTACGATTCTACATATAGTAAAAAATAAGCATATTAACATAAATTTCAATATGCAATACGTTAAAATTCACATGCCCGTGATTATATCTTATAAACAAAATTATACTTGTAACATTGAATTGTAATTCAGCTGTTAGTGGTCTGCCTCTCTTAGCGAGAGGTCGGGAGTTCGACTCCGCTAGGCTGCAACATTGCACTGAATGTTACCTGACTTGAAGTATCCACCCCGATCGTCTTTCGCTCAGTGCGGGGGCAGCGGAGAGGGGGGGTTTTACCGGCCATTCCCTCGGATTGGTCCGGATTTCCTCAAAGGCAGTGGTGGAGGGGGTATGTAACTACGGGAGATAACGCGTGGGTGGTTAAACATCTTATAAACAAAAATGGAGTTAACCATTCTTAAGGAATGGTTTGACTTTTAGTGAGCATCAAATTAAAGATCATGTGAGGATCACATGCAAACGACTTCATTGTTATGTTAACACAAATGAAAAATGAAATATTGATACTATATTTTTATCATCAAAATGTCAACAAATATTGTTACTTTTTTATTTTTTATATTTTTTGTTCTGAGTGGTCCTAGTTTTCGATCCGCTTTATGAATTACGAATCAACTAATCACAGAGTGACCACTCGCTTTACGAATAGCTCAAAGTCATCGCGGAGTGAATAATGGTGGCAAGGGAAGCATTGTTATTTAACACACATTATGTTACAGTTTTTTATAATATATTTACACAAACTGTAAATTTTTAAAATATATACACATTTGTAGATGTTATGTACTGAGTATACGTTACAGATTTTGTGACAATTTTTATAATATATACACATTTGTAGATGTTATGTACCGATTATAAGTTACAGATTTTATGACTAATGAATATCAACTTCTGCTTAAGAATCGCAGTCTATGTAATTTCAGGTGTTAAAGGAATTTAAATATAAGTAGGAATTTTTAATAACAATTTTAGTGAATATCATTAATTCTGTACACAGCAGTTATATAATGGGGGATGATTCTCACACACTGTTTTTTGATCCTCACACACCCTTTTACCCTATTATTAGGGAGGAGTTTAAGTAAATTGGTGTGTGAGGATCAAAAAACAGTGTGTGAGAATCATCCCCCTTATATAATATGCACCTTAAGCTGTCGTTAGAAATATTATTATTATTATTATCATTATTATTATTATTATTATTATTAGAAATTAGAATACAAAGCTAAGTTTTTAATGTATTAGTTATTAACCTAAGTTTAAAAAAATATATCTATTTTATTATTCAGTTTCAGTTGTAACAGTTTAGTTAGTTTATTTCTAATAGAATATAAAAATGGTTTTGAGTTTCTTATATCCTTGGGACCGTTAAAAGTTCAAGAAGCGTCTTTCGAGTTGGAAAATGCGTTCGTTGTCATTTGGAGGTCGGGTAGTTCTCATCAAGTCGGTCTTAAATAGTCTCCCATTGTACTTCGCGCTCCACCTAGTGTGATTAAATTACTCGAGAGTGTGAGGAGATATTTCTTTTGGGGGGGTGGGTCGGATACTTGCAAAATTTCATGGGTAAAATGGGAAAATGTCATCACTTCTTACGAAAACGGGGGGTTAAACTTCGGTTCCTTAAAAGCGAAGAATCTTGCCTTACTAGGGAAATGGTGGTGGAGGTTCTTAACCGAAACCGACTCCCTATGGGTCAAGGTGATTCGTAGCATTCATGGGTCAAATGGGGGTTTATTGTTGGAAGGTGAGTCACATCAGCGACCTACAATAGGCTCTTGGCGTAACATTCTTTTTGCAGGTGATTTGATGGATGATCTTCGGGTTCCTTTCAAGAGTTCGTTCGTGAAATCTTTAGGCGACGGCGGTACAACTTCGTTTTGGCATGAGCAATGGAGTGGAGGGGGCAAGCTCTCTAACTTGTTCCCGAGACTCTACATATTAGAACAAGACAAAGGCGCTACACTTAAAGACCGGGTGAAAAAAATTGATTCGAGTTTAGTCTTCTCGTGGAATTGGTCGAGAGAACCGACGGGACGCACAAAAGGAGAGCTAGATCGAGTCATCGAGCTGCTACAATCTTTGAATCTCAACAGCAATGGCGAGGACAAATGGAGCTGGATTCTCGGCTCAACTTCGAATGGACTGTTCAACATCAAGACTCTCACGTCGGCTATTGATGAGAAGTTACTAGGTTCATTTTCTTCTTCTAACCCCACTGTCCGCAACAACTTTGTCCCCAAAAAAACAGAAATCTTTATATGGAGGGCGTTAAAAAAGCGGTTACCGGTTCGGGTCGAACTCGACAAAAGGGGTATCGATCTTGACAATATTCGTTGCCCCCAATGTGATGATGACCTAGAATCGGTTGACCACTCCATCATTTTTTGCAAGTTTGCTCTCGATATTTGGGAAAGGTTGTGTAGATGGTGGGGGCTTGGTAGCTTTTCATCATATAGCCTACTAGAGATTGCAAGTGAAGACAACAACTTATCGGCATCATCTCGTGGAAGTAAGATTTGGCAAGCGACAAAGTGGGTTTGTGCATATTTCATATGGAAAAATCGAAACAACAAGACCTTCAAAGGAAATTGTTCAAACGGTCCGGTTGCATTGTGTGAAATTCAAGTTATGTCTTTCGAGTGGATATCCAAAAGATCAAAATTGAAGAATCTAGATTGGCTCGTTTGGCTTAGTAATCCAAGTTCATACCTCAATTTGTAATTGTGTTTATGTAGGTTTTTTATTTCTGTAAGTAGCATCGTTGCTCCCTTCGCAACGTTTCGTGTTTTGCCTAGTACCTTTTGCTCTAGGCTCTCGTGTATTGTTCGTTGTTTTGCAATAAAATTTGTTTGGCCTTTCAAGGAAAAAAAAAAAAAATCCTTGGGACCGTTATATTAAGTTATGATGTATTAAATTAGTAACAAGTGGATGTCACATATACACTGAATGTACACATAGATAACTTAAATAATACTTGCTATAAACTTTAAAACTTAAATAAATTATATATTTCTTTGGTCCCAAAAAAAAAAAGTTTACTTTTCTATTTTTATTTATCCCAAAATTATTGTCACTTTCCCTAAATAAAAATTAAATATCATTAAAATTTCAATTATGTCCATATTAATTCTAAAAATTTAATTTTAAATATATCAATTAATTTATTAGATACTCTTTATAAATACATTAAATGAACGGCAAATTAGATAATTCATTATTATATTTTAAATACAGTAAAAAATCAAAGCGGACTGTTTTTTTAGACGAAGAAAGTATATCGTACTTCAACGTATGCTTTTCGAGCTAGCAAAATATCTATCTATCTATATAAACATAAATAGACTCACATGATAAAACTATTAACTTGAATAGTTAATTCTTAAAATAGATAACAAGAATTCTTTTAAAAATAGCTTAGCGCAGCTACGCTTAAGATTTTAAAACATACATTAGATGTTTGTATCATACTAACAGTTGTTAGTGGCGGTTTCAGAATTAGAATTTAATGGAGTTTCGAAATTTTTTTCAGTACTAATTATATTTAAATGATATTTTAATAGTTTTTTTTCCTTCAAAAAATAACAAATTTAAAAAATATATGAGGTCCGAGTAGTTACTTTTAGTACTGTCATATACAATTCATAGAAAAAACTATAAACTCGAAAAATATATGGGTCTTACAGTTAAATTTAGTGGTGTCATAAAAATTTAAAGAGTATTTTCTATTAAAATTTTTTCGAATTAGTGATGTCCCGTAACCGATTCGGCACTCCATGCTCATAACCACCACACTAACTTATTAATAACCAACTTATTAATTTCTTGAACTATTTTTTGTTCATGCACATTTTTTTTAAATAGTACTACCTCCGTCCCTGATTAATTGTCCAGTATTCCTTTTCGGCTGTCCCAAATTAATTTTTCACTTCTAAAAATGGAAAATAAATTTAACGAAGTGTACAATATTGTCCCTAATTAAATTACAAAAGTTGAAGTGCTTTCTAATTAAATGATTGAGGGTAAAACTGTAAAGTAAGGAAAAAATACGGTAAAAGTACAGTGTGATAATGATATTTCTTAAACTGTGTACTTTTTGTTTGGGAACAATTAATCTGGGACGGAGGGAGTACGTCTAAAAGTTCTCATTTGAAAGATCTTTAAATATATATCTTCCAAATAAATCGTCATTTATCTTTGATCAAGCCAAAATTACGTATATATTAAATTTAATATTTCACATCTAATTTACCTTATCAAATACCAAAAGAATATCAGATTTATTTTATTGGATGACAATATTTTTGAGATGGACAGAATAATATATAAATGAGTAATGTATTACGACATCTATAGTTATTATTAAAATGCTAAAATGATGATGTCACTATTAGGCTAATTCCTCTGTTAAAAAAAATCAAAAAGAAAAAGAAAAAAAATCTAAGCATGATGGTTGATGTCATTAATCTAAATAATTTTGAATTAAAATTAAATCTTATTAATTAATTATTATTATTAAATTTTATTAATAATTATTTTAATTATTAAAATTAATTAATTTAATTAATTATTTTGAATTGAGTACGAGAAGGTATAAAAGCTAGGTAGAAGGAAAACCAATTCTAAAGGGGACAACTTCTTTCTCCTTTGCATTCAATCTTCCTTTTCTGATTGAAAATAGCAAGCCACTCCACTACTGGTACAGAGGCCAGATAGAAGGTTGCTTATATGTTCAGGCTCGAAAATATAATTTAGAATTGGTTTTCCTTCTACCTAGCTTTTATACCTTCTCTTACTCAATTCAAAATAATTAATTAAATTAATTAATTTTAATAATTAAAATAATTATTAATAAAATTTAATAATAATAATTAATTAATAAGATTTAAATTTAATTCAAAATTATTTAGATTAATGACATCACCCATCATGCTTAGATTTTTTTCCTTTTCTTTTTGATTTTTTTAACAAAAGAATTAGCCTAATAGTGACATCATCATTTTAGCATTTTAATAATAACTATAGATTTTAATTTGCACTTTTAAAATAAAATGACAACCAATATTATCTCCTATGATTGGATGTGGATTGTTTAATATGCATTTTAGGTGTTTGATGAACTATTCAGCTGACGAGTTTCTTAGTCAGACTCTGTGATTCCACGGGTCATTAAACTAAATAACGTTATTATTTACGTTCAATTAATACCTAAAACATATCATTAAACTGTTTCGTTAAACAAACCCGTGATTCCACGGGTCATTTCACTAGTAACCTTCTACAGTATTAATTTCTACTATCTTGCTAGATTTATTTAGTGGTAAACGAGTGGAAAAGATTGTTTTACCTTTTTATAAATAAAGTTGATTAATTATAAGTCACTTTTAAAATGAATAATTAATCGCTTTTATTTATTTAACTTTTTTTGAAAAGCAAATGAAATATTATAAACCACCAAACGAAAATACAAAAGAGTAGCAAATGGGACGGCTAAAAGAGATAGCCGAAACAAAAGCAAACAAACGAAATTAAACGAAGATACACAAAAAAAAACTAAACTAAACTAGATACATAGCCGGGTTTGTAAGCCAAACATGCCAATCGATAACCATGTCTTTAATGCGATTTGACACTCACTCGAAAGATTTAACTTGAATTGCACTAACAACGACCGGGGAAATCCACCCTTTATTTTGAAAAACCACCAAGTTACGATTCTTCCAAATGTAATAAGCAACAACCCACTCCACGACTTGCCAAATTTTAGAGCCGAGAGTAGACATGTTGCTTGACGATTTGCCAAGAAATAAATCCGAAAAAGCCACACTTTGAGAAATGTTGAGATTCCACCATTTGAAAATCCTAGACCATACATCTTTTGAGAATTTGCACGAAGTAAATAGATGATCAACCGATTCGAGGCCATCATCGCAAACAGGGCAACGAATACTATGAAGACCCATCATCGCAAACAGTTTATCAAGTTCGACCCGAACCGGAAGCCTTTTTTTCCTTGTTTTCCAAACGAAGATTTCCACCTTTTTTGGGATAAGATTGTTGCTTAAAGTTTGCTGAGGATTAATCGAAGAACCCCCGAGAACCTGCTGATCGAGGATACACGCAAGCCTTTTAACTGTGAAAATTCCATTGTTGGCAAGAGACCAGGTCCACTTAGAAGATGCTGAGAAGTCGAAATCAATTGAATGGAGAATCTGCTGCAGCTCCACGAGTTCAGAAGCAGTCCGACCCCTTGAAGGTCGCAACCAGTCCCAAACGAAAGTAACGTTGCTGCTGTCGCTTTTATTTATTTTAGACCGTTCGAAAAGTTAAATGAGAAAAATCTTAGATAATACTCTTTTCGTTCCATAAAAAAAGTCTAATTATTGCATTTAAGATATCTTAATATCTAAATAGTCTAATAAACCTCTAAAATGATGACATCATCATTAAGCTAAATTACCTTTTATTTTTCAAAATGATGATGTCATAATTATATATTAATTTAATTAAAAAAATAATATAAAATCTTTTATAAAAAGAAAAATTAATCTCTCCTAAATTGTAATTTTATTTTTCTAGAAAAATTTAAAAGGCATTTATTATTATTAATAATAATTATTATTATTAAAAATATAAATATAAATATTCAACTTTGAGCGAACTTTATTTTGTAAAATCAACGACAAGTTTCTTAGTCGGAATCCGTAGTTCCACGGGGCAATAAACTAAATGACTTTAAAATTTACATTCACTTAATACCTAAAACATATCATTAAACTGTTTCGTTTAAACAAACTCGTGTTTCCATGGGTCATATCACTAGTATCGTCTAAACCTCTTCATTTATTGTAGTTATGAAGTCTTCATTTATTTTAGTTATAAAGAATAATTAACAAATTAATTACTATATTTAATACTAAATATTAATAATAAACCAAACATAATTGAAACTATAATGAATTTTAATTGTTATACAGAATAAGGAACAATAATTTTGAGACAAACAAAAATAGTAAGTTGGACAGTTTTTATTGTTTCTCCATGGGTATTCGGCTCCCCATTTACTTACGAACTATCGGGTAAACGGGTTTCCCACAGGTATACAGGCCGGGTTATTGGGTATATGGACGAGTTATAGTGTTTACGGGCCATGTTATCAGGTTTACGGGCCGAGTATATGGACTCGGAGTCTTTTTTCGGGTATACGGGTCGGGTAATCGGATCTGTGTATAAAACCATCTCCGGACCCGGCTCTAGACCCATTTACCCGACCCAAATCCACTAAAAAATATTAAGTTTCGGACTTTCATCGAATACCGGTTTTTTTCCCATCCCCAACTAGTCCCAACCTAGTTGAATTGAAAAGTTGTTATTTTCGGAAAATTTAAGAAATAGAGAAAGGTAAATCTAGTGAAGCCGAGACACCGGAACTTTTTGAGCGCAACGAGAAAGATTTGGGCTTTGAACATAGTTTAAATCAGAGAAGTAGTCTTCATTCGTTAACAAAATCATCATTCCTCGATTTATTCCACTTAATTGGCATCACTTCCAACGTTAATGCTAATACAATTCTAACAAAATGCAAGTTTCATCATGCTCCTACAAACTTCGATTATATATATATATATATATATATATATATATATATATATATATATATATATATATATATTGGTAGGATCAAGAGGGAAGTAACCAATCAGGGGGAAGCGGGGGGAAGCAAAATCTTTTTTTTTCTTCGTTTTTTGAAAAAACTTTGTTCACGAACATTATAGATTGGATGAAAATATGAACATTTAATAAAGACAATTTGTGATAAATGTTTTTATTTTGGCGGGAAAACGCTCGAAGAACTAATATATAATAATTATCGTGTTTTTCGAACGTATGTTGAGGTTTTAGATTTTAGGGTTTAGATATTAGGGTTTATAGGGTTTAGATACTAGGGTTTAGAAATTTAGGGTTTAGGGTTTAGATTTAGGGTTTAAATTTAGGATTTAGATTGAGTTTTTAACACAAACGGTTTAGAGTTTAAGGTTTAGGGTTTAGGGTTTGGTGTTTTGGATTTATTCCAGGATTTGGTGTTTTGGGTTTATGGAATAAACCCAAAACACCAAACCCTAAACCCTAAACTCTAAATCAGGCTAAATTTTACTTCATAAAACATAAAAAAAACGTTAACATTCTTCACGAACAATATTATCTTGAATTTTATTTTTGTCGATCATTTTCTCGCCTAAATAATAACATTCATCACGAAGTGTCTTTTCTAAATGTTCATATTTTCGTGTGATTTTAATGCCTGAAAAAAAATTCCAAAAAAACAAAAAAAAAAAAATTACTTCCCCCCGATTGGTTACTTCCCCGTTGATCCTACCTATATATAGGGACAGGATCAATGGGGAAGTAACTAATCGGAGGGAAGCAAATTTTTTTCTTTTTTCGTTTTTTTTTTTGGATTTTTTTTTCAGGCATCAAGATCACACGAAAATATGAACATTTAAAAAAGACACTTCGTGATGAATGTTATTATTTAGGCGGGAAAACGATCGACAAAAATAACATTCAAGATAATATTGATCGTGATGAATGTTAACGTTTTTTTTTTTTTTTTTTTTCATGTTTTGTGAAGTAAAATTTAGCCCGATTTAGAGTTTAGGGTTTAGGGTTTAGGGTTTAGGGTTTACGGTTTAAGATTTACGGTATAGGGTTTGGTGTTTTGAGTTTAGGGACCGTTCATGTTAAAAAACTCAATCTAAACCCTAAACCCTAAATTTCTAAACTCTAATATCTAAACCCTATAAACCCTAATATCTAAAACCTCAACATACGCTCGAAAAACACGATAATTGTTATATATTACTTATTCGAGCGTTTTCCCGCCAAAATAAAAACATTTATCACAAAGTGTCTTTATTAAATGTTCATATTTTCATCCAATCTATAATGTTCGTGAACAAAAATTTTACAAAAAACGGAAAAAAAATTGCTTCCCCCCGATTGGTTACTTCCCCCTTGATTCTACCACTATATATATATATATATATATATATATATATATATATATATATATATATATATATATATATATATATATATATATATATATATATATATATATATATATATATATCTTAATTTTAGTTCTTATATCATATCGTCTACATTGCTATTTTGTATTCCCTCAAAATTAAGTTTTTATCTTGCATAGCAAAGCAACCAATAGAAAAAATTTAAGTGATAAGGATAAATATTAAAGTAGATTATAATGGTTGAATTTTTAAAATTTGTGTACTTCTTAAAAGGATTTATTTTTAAAATAGTAAAAAATGCATGACATTTTACAGAAATAGATTTTCAAACGCGAAGTATACAAAAATAGAGACAACGGCATTTCAAATGCCAGTTTGCAACTTTTCGAACCAAATCGACGTTTCAATTGCAGGTTTGCAGTGACGTGGCACATGACTTTGGCTTTTTTTCCATGTGTGCCCTAAAAGCACGCAAACCTGCATTTTAAATGTCGGTTTGTCTGCTTTCCTGACACGGGCATTTACAATGCCGGTTTGCTCTGCATAAAAAGGGCCAATCTTATTTTTTAACTTCACACTTTCATTTTTTTCATCACATTAACATAAAAGAGCCAATCGAATTCAAATTTTGGAAATGATTGATGAGAATACCTTTTGGATGACATCAATTATATACGTTCGCAACACACTCAACCCGTATCACTTATAAGTCCCACTCATTCCAATTTGGTACCGACCCGTTCGCCGACCCGGTCACCGCCATCTCCCCCAACGTACTTATAAAAATTGTCAGAAACAAAAACAACCTTTGTCACCACCACGTCGAAATTTGCTCCGTTACGGGTCTAACAAAATGAACCAGTTATCGTATCAGATTCCCGGACCCGCTGATATATTTCAAGTTGCGTATGAACTTCGAAATAACGAGAATAACGTTGTGGATGATAAGAATATGCAAGATTTTATAAGGGAATCAATAAACAAATATGAAGTTGATGATTAGTCTGTGGTTTCAAGCCATGGAGTTTGCATATCCATAGGTAAACTACAATATTGTTTGGTTATTAAAAAAAGGTAATTAAATAGTTCACATTTTTCCATATTTTTTATGACTGCAGGAAACTCTAATATAGCAAGCATTATGGGACATCGTAGGTGTTTCTCGGTCGACCAAGTTGTTGGTGTTGTCAAGATGTGTGCTCCAAATTGTGTAGGTGATCTATCTGTAACATTTAAAGTGAGTTTACATGACACATTCATTTTGAAAATTGTATCCGTATGGATTTCACTAAAATGTGGAAATGTAAGTTTTTATTGTTGATTAATAGGACACTACTGGTACAATACAAAGTAAATTATCCGTGTCCAATCTTTGATTAAGAAAACTATGCCGGATACATAGTGTGTTGGACCATGGCACATCGGTTGTAGTAAGTCCACCTACACTATGATTTTGATAGATGAACTTTACAGAAACATGACATCTATCCAAGGCTTCAAAATACAAAGCTAACTCTGACGCTATGTAGTTACTCTCACCTAGTACCTGTCGTAGGATTCCTAGCAATTACGTACCGAGGCCCACTGATTGTAGTAAGTCATAACTCTGCTATGCAAATTATTACGATTTACATCGTGTTCATACTTACACTTTGGAAACGACTCCCTGAAAGGATAATGTACATTGTACCAAAACACGATCTGAGTCTCGAACGAATCTCAGGGATTCTTTAGTTAAATCAAGGAACTGTATGTTTAATGCATAAAGGAATGGAAATTTTAGGATTAAACCAAACGTGTTAATGGAAGTTAAAATCTAACTTTAAAAAAGTTATATTTTAACTTCCATGAACACGTTTGGTTTAATCCTAACATTTCCATTTCTTTATGATTTAAATAGACAAATCTAACTTTGCCATGATGTTTAAAGGTTCTTCTATTTAAATAGAACCTGACTACTTTATCAGTTTACCAATCACTAAAGAATTCATCACAACACATTACGTCTCTCGGACCGGTATGATCTTAAGTACTAATGGTGTATCCTATCGAATACACGCATAAAAGGCATAATGGTTGCATAAAAGTAGCATCAGGAAGGCTGGAAACAACAGTTTTGTGGAGTTAACCGTCCAGCATTCTCCGTTGCACAGGCTGCTCCGTCATGCATAAGCCCTGAAGGCCGCCTAGCGTGTAAGCCCTCGCCGGAGAACGGCCCTTTCAGCATAAATTTCGGATTACGAATAACAGAACGTATCATCATCTGACACGTGTCCCCAAACAATCTGGTGGATCTGACACTATAAATAGACCCCTTGGGTCGTCATTTTACGGAGTTCAGATATTCTGACAACTTTGAGAGCTGAGACTTCACTTCTCTTTCTCTCTCTACTTTGTCTCACTAGAAGTCATTCGGCTAGCACTCTTACGCTCTACGGATGACAGATTGATTAAGCCACCCCACAAGTTTCTACACTTGTGATCCGGGTCTGCAGGGATTATTTCCCGAGGGTAAAAATCAATCGGCAACACTCCGCCCTCCTAAAGCTAGATTACTTCTAGTATCTTGTTGACACACTAAGCCTTACCTCATAAGGAAATAGGTGTTAATAATGGCGCCATCCGTGGGACTCGAACCTACGACCACGTGGTAGCGATCGATTTTTTCACGAAATGGGTTGAAGCAAAGGCTTTAGCAAAAATCACAGGAGAAAATGTCAAAAAGTTTGTTTGGCATGATATTGTATGCCGTTATGGGGTGCCAAATGAAATAGTCAGCGATAACGGCAAGCAATTTGCAGAAAATCCATTTCGGAGTTGGTGTGAAGAGCTGGGCATAAAGCAAAATTTTACATCTGTTGCTCATCCTCAAGCGAACGGACAAGTGGAGGTTACCAACAAGGAAATCATTGCTGGCATTAAGGCACAGTTGGGTCTAAGTCAAACTGGATGGGTGGATGAGCTGTCAAATGTATTGTGGGTACACCGGACGATGCCAAAGCGGAGCACGGGGGAAACACCTTTCAGTCTGGTGTATGGAACAGAGGCAGTGATACTGGCTGAAATATGTGTGCCAACGCAACGCATTATGGCATTTGATGTTGAGGCTAGTTCTGAGGCATTAAGGGAGAATCTCAACTTGTTGGAGGAAAGAAGGTTGATGGCCGCCATCCGGAAAGCAGATCACAAGCATAAAATGGCAAAATATTATAACAAGAAAGTGCAGCATGTGCAGTTTGAAGTAGGTGATTTAGTACTACGTGATAATGAGGCAAGCAGGCAAATCAAATTTGGAAAGCTAGCCCCAAAATGGGAAGGACCTTATAAGGTCACGAAAGTAAATCAGAATGGATCATACATGCTTGCTGCGCCTTCCGGCGAGTAATATGAAAGAGCATGGAATGAAATGAATTTAAAGAAATTTTATGCGTAGCACTATATGCATGGACAGCTTGATCAACTGTCAAATGCATGAGATATAGTCATAAATGTAAAAGTTTCTTTAAGAATATGAATAATAGCAATTATTCTTATGGAAATATTTTTCATAAATTTTATCCGGCCAAGAATTTTTTAGCCCAGGTGTCACATAGCTGTGTGTCATCCCTACTCGCAGAAAGAAAGAAAGCCTTTCGGTGGTAGAAGTACAATCATACTCAAAATGGTTGTATCGATAGTGAGACATGTAGAACTCACTAAAGCATCGAAGCGATGAAACGAATCTACAAAAAATGTCATGAAACAACTTATATACACAAAATGCAGAGCAAAACGAAAAACGGATCACAGTGTCCAGCAAAATATATAAAGGCAAAAGTAATTCGTAATTTCTTCTCATGAGTTTCATGACGGAAGGCGTATGACGGAGAATATGATTTTGATATCCATAACTATAATGATTGCAAAGTACAATCTCAATATCTTGAGCATTGTTCATTACAACAATCTTACTAAGTTACAGCATATATTTCTAATATACATAACCAAGTGCAATATTAAGTGTTATGTAAAAGCAGATGTATAACAACATAGTGTTTCATTCATCCTGTGGAGTATAATTCAATACATCATCTATTATTACATCTAGCCTTTTACAAAGATTTTCGAGATCAGAAAACCTCATATTTTCTATTGAGGCACCGGCTGTATCAGCTTCTAAAATGGCATTTTCATTAATCTTTGATGTGATTACCTCAGGCAGAGGATTTGGAAGTTCTGGTAGTTTCCTCTTCATAAAATTGAAAAACTTTAACCGTTCAACAGATTTGGCAAGGCGGACAAACTCACAGATTCTGTGAGATAGTGCCTGACAGTTAAAGATACGCTCAACAAGCGCATGAATGCCAGTTATCATTCGTCTTTCGTTCTCCTCTTTGGCTTTAAGCTGTTCTTTCAACATGTTATTTTGCTCAAGCATTTTTTCGTTCTCCTTTACTAGTTCATCAATTTTGCTCAGATGCCGCTTTTCTCTAAAAGATAGTTCTTTGACTTGCTCCTTATATTCTGCCCTCTGATTGTTGCAATTCTCATAATGGCTCTTCATTGTCTCGTATTCCCTCTTTATCTCTGTGGCTATTCATTTAGTCTTGGCCACTTTCTCCTTTTCAGCAGATAGCTCCTTATTTGTAGTGACTTCACTGTTTTGCAAGTCAGATAGGCGTTGAAGGTCATTTAGACCAGAAGCAATGTTCAGAATGATACTTTGTGCCTTAACTTTCTTGGCATCTGCATCAGATAAATTGCTAAAGAATTGGGCTAGTGAAGGGCACACCATGGCATTCAGAAAAGTCATGAAATTTTCGTACGAATGTGGTGGTCCTTTTAAAAGGGAGGAAAGCATATTTGTGTCAAGATTGGGAAGCGTAATTTGTTGTTGAGAAGAACTAGGGCCAGCTCCTTGTTGAGCGGATGACGGAGGAATTTGACCAGTTCTTCTCCTCTTGGCGGAAGGCGGAAGAGTTGTTAATATAGTGTCTTGATGTGCTGCACTAGCTGTTGGAGATAAAGGGAAATTGTTATTTATAAAAGAGTTCCAATATGCTTCACAACATTTCAAAGGTGGCATAAAGTATAAGGAAGGGTTTGGATTATAAAATCCACCAGTACTGGGTATGCAAGAAAACAAGTACAGGTTTTGGTATGGAATTTTGCATAATTCAGTGTTGTCATTTTCATTACCCAAGGTACGATGTTCTCTAGAGGCAACTCGATTCATACCTATGTCTTCTTCTTCTTCTTCTTCTTCTTCTTCTTCTTCTTCTTCTTCTTCTTCTTCTTCTTCTTCTTCTTCTTCTTCTTCTTCTTCTTCTTCTTCTTCTTCATCTTCGTCCTCCCTCATTACATCTGTTTTGGGGGTATCATCAATAATTTTCTCGGTAGTAAAGGTAAGCTGCGAATAAACCGATGACCGCATGGCGGTAAGCGGAGTAATTTCTGCAAAAAATAAAAAAGTCACAGTGATTAAATGGATAAATAAAGAAGAACATTTTATTTAAGCATATGTAGCAAAAGTAAATGCTTACTCTTTTTCCCAGCAAGAACACAGACATAACCTTGTGAGATATCCCAATCTTGGCTTACGGATGTCAGCGAAAGCACGTGTTCCCCATATTTAATATCATTGATTTGTTCAGCCTTAATCCTCTTAAACAAAAGGTTTTCCTTGGTGACGAGTTTTGGAAAGGTAACAGATACGGTATGCGAGTATTTGCACCATACTCGAGTAGCTGAGTATTGTTTACCAATTGCATCTTCATTAATAAAGATAAATGAAGCATACCAGTTATCACCAGGATGATCAAGTGCAGGTTTAAAAAACCCATGAACTTTATTGAATGTGAACCAACCATTTTCATGGCGTGCTATACGTACCAAATGGCAAAATATCCGAATGGATGGCTCAATGCTCCTTGCGTGACAATACATTTCAAAAATCAAAGTCTTTCGAATTGATGCTGGTTCGAATTTATCAACAGCAACACCGTAAAACTTGTAAACTTCTAAGAAGAATGGTGTAAATGGCAGACGTAAGCAAAAATTGAAGATTGAATGGCCATAAATAGCAACCTTACCAGGGGGTGGTGAGCAGGCTCTGGCATTAATTGCAGGAATCACTGGTTCAACACCAGCTAATCTAGGAAAATGTTGCAGTAGCTCGCTTAAATATCTCTCATTTACTCTGCTGGGAATAGCTGCAACATCCTTTATGGCTGCCATTAATGTTCTAAATGAAACAGGAAGTAACGAAGGTATTGATGGAAGAAGATGAATACTGTAGAAGGAAGTTGTAAAAGTAAATGATCGGTTAGGGTTTATGGTGGTTAAAAAGCAAAAAGATATAACAGCTGTAATCAGTGGTGATTTTGGGGGTTTTGTTTTCAGCCACACACGTGTAAGGACACGATAAAAAGGTGAGTACATCGAAAAGTCCTTTTACAGCTAGAGGCGCGTGCGATATTTTAGCTGTGCAAAAAGCAATCATCACAATGTCAGTAAAATTCGCCTATCATTTAATGCCTGTGATGTGCTTCCCAATGCAAAAGGAAAACGTGAAGACTTGGTTGGCATGCGTTATTCCAAGTTTAACAACTTAATCAATTTTCAAATGCTTAAGTCATTAAATTGGGGGGATTTAATGGTGTTTCCTATCGAATACACGCATAAAAGGCATAATGGTTGCATAAAAGTAGCATCAGGAAGGCTGGAAACAACAGTTTTGTGGAGTTAACCGTCCAGCATTCTCCGTTGCACAGGCTGCTCCGTCATGCGTAAGCCCTGAAGGCCGCATAGCGTGTAAGCCTTTGCCGGAGAACGGCCCTTTCAGCATAAATTTCGGATCATGAATAACAGAACGTATCATCATCTGACATGTGTGCCCAAACAATCTGGTGGATCTGACACTATAAATAGACCCCTTGGGTTATCATTTTACGAAGTTCAGATATTCTGACAACTTTTAGAGCTGAAACTTCACTTCTCTTTCTCTCTCTACTTTCTCTCACTAGAAGTCATCCGGCTAGCACTCTTACACTCTACGGACGACAGATTGATTAAGCCACCCCACAAGTTTCTACACTTGTGATCCGGGTCTGCAGGGATTATTTTTCGAGGGTAAAAATCAATCGGCAACACTCCGCCCTCCTAAAGCTAGATTACTTCTAGTATCTTGTTGACACACTAAGTCTTACCTCATAAGGAAATAGGTGTTAACAAGTACCTTTGTTATGCAAAGAACGGTTAGACCTTTTCTTGTAAATAGTCGAAACCCCTTTTATAGACAATGCCACCTGAAATGATAGCTCTGGCCGTATCCGAAGTACAGAAATTCGTCTACACCGGCATGTAGTTGTGACGATGGATGTCAGGGGTCATGACAATGTCGTCTAATCAGAATCACCAAACTTACGTAATTTTCAGTGACATGTCAATTATTTGGCAGCGGCGTTATGGTAAAGCATAACAAGTCTTATATCATCACCTATCTTTGAGCTGAGCATTTCACAATCTCAAGCTAAGTAACTAATGAAGTCATAACACATCCTTTCCTTAGCCTTATCTGAATTCACATATTTCTTTATTTACTTATTTATTGCTGTCTTAATGTAAGTAACTAGAAGGGGGGGGGGGTGAATAGTTACTTTGTGTAATTCTTAAAACTTTTTCCAATTTAGAATTTGAGATTACCATAGTGTGATTTGAATAGTTTGTTCACAAGTATAATAAATAAGTAGATAAAGGATAACAAAACAAACACGGAGATTTATAGTGGCTCGGGAAGATGTTAACTACTCTTCCTAACTCCACTCCTAAATTCTAACGAATTGAGAGTTAGTTGCACTATGATGCCCCAAACTCGGTGGAGTGTCTGGATACAACACTAGCTCCTTGATAATCCGCAACTTATGAACCCTTACGTCCCGTTGAAAAATTCACAATCACTAAACGCTCTTACCACAAGATCCTAATGTTATCACTAAGTGAAACCTCACTTATCTTCTAGATCCCTTTAAGAATATAATTTACAAGTAAACTCACAACTAAGTTTACACACACTCTTGCTCGAATCACTCTAAATTGATTACAGTGAGATTTGAATGATATCAGTAAATACATTGAAATGTAAGTGCAAGAGGTGAGTCTTTAAGTGCTCCAAGGTTTGTTTTTTATAGGCAAGAGAAATTCAAACCCGGATAACTGTGGCTCACCCCACGATTTACTGTGGGTCGACCGTGGAACTCTGTTCTCTGAATTTTGTAGCTGTTTGAGATCTTTTACTTTGGCTTTTTCCCTTATTAGATGGCTGCAATTAGATGCCAAAAACATCTGAAAAGACCTGCATTACCCCTTTTATCTTATAGCCATTCTTTGAGGTTGACCTTGGCTTGAAAGGGGTAAGTCACTTTGTACTAGAAGGGTGTCATTGATTTCCTTTTAAGACAAATGCAGAATTTTGATCCCATGACAACCATATGCTTCCAAACTTCAAGCCATAAGTCTTCAACTCTTTTGTCACTACTAGTTTTGCAAGTATGTGCTCTTATTGGTTACTTGCAATCTTCCAATTTAGACTACCTTGTTTTTATGTGAAGACTTTTGGGAGTTTACACTAAACTCTTATTAAACACATAATTAGTGTTTAATGGTTAATCAAGTGGAGAGCATCTCTTTAATTGGGACTTAATGACCATCTTTAAGTTTTACTACTTTTAATTAGATTTATAAAAATATACTTTAAAAAGGAACTTTTAGCCATACTTGAATGTTTAACATTTATTGTAAGCTAAAAGTGTCATTAAGTGTGATTATGCAAGATTAGTGTTTTAGTGACCAAAACTCATTTTAATATGAAGAAGGCAACTATTCTAAGTATGTTTAAACAATTTTTGTAAATTATAGATGCGCCGAAGTAGTCAAACATTTTTTGATCAAAAATCGAACAGTGGGTTGTTGCGGTCGACCCATGGTTGACCGTGAAGTCGACCGTGTACCTTGTTTCAAAGAACAAAGGTCAGGGTATCCATGGTCTGGCCTACGGTCGGCCATGGACCGACCGTGCTCCTTAAGTGTGTTTTCAAATGACTCTTTTGACTTATTAGTTTTGTGTATTGGTCGTTTTCTAGAGATAGTGTAAGCTTATGAACGTGTGTTGTTCTATACCTTGATGTAAGCACACGAGACTTGTTGTCATCATCAAAACAAAGTGTTTAACATTTGAATATTAATACTGGATTACTAACCAACATTCTCCCCCTTTTTGATGATGACAAACCTATGTAAGTGTGCTTAAGCATATAATACAACACATGTGTTAACATCACTTACCATACACTTTCTCCTACTTTTGTAGAATCAAAAAGGTTAGCCCCCTGAAACTAAGCATGCCTTAGAGTAATGCTCCCCCTTGAATATTACGTAGCGGTTGATGATATTACTCCCCCTTGAAGTGTGCAATATAAAACTCATAGACAAGATCATTAGTATACATAAGTCATAATAATTATACATCACACATCTCAAGCATAAGTCTTAATCATGAACTAGACTTAACATTATAACCCGCCCTGAAGACAATTCAAACCAACATTTAAAGATAATTAGCATTGGTGCTGACGACTTCTGAGATATCCGAGTCCTCAGAGTCAGAAGATAGGATAGTGATAGGAGTGGCGATCCTAAAGGTAAGTGGAGTGGTTGACACTGAGCGAGGAATCACTAGGGGAGTTATCATCCCTAGGTGGCAGAAGATGCCATTTAGGTGAATGGAATAAGGAAGCGGATGATTATGAAGATTTTGAAGAGTTTCCATTCGTTGAGTTACAACAAAGGCTAGGTTTATGGCCTCGTTTGAAAGAAAGGACCATATGATGGCTACCTCGGTTCCCAAGAGATGATCAACCGAATTCTCCCTACAAAAGATATTGTGTCGGATGACGGTTAGAAGGAGTTGAAGATCATGTCAGATCTCAAAATCTTGAATACGAATGCGGCGATTGAGATTTTAAGGTGCTTCCGAATGACTGATGGTAGAGAGTACTTCTTGTACGGGATAAGTTGCATGAAAGGATCTAAGGTCGGTTCGAGAGGTGTAGAAATCATGACCTTGTGAGGGAATTTTCATGACCGAAGCAAAGTGTAACATCCCCTTTTTCAGTTACGCGTTATTTTGGACGTCATTTGAATTACGAGGCATGTAATCATATATTTTGACTCCAAATAAAGTTGGAATTGATGTTCTAAAACCTTACAATTGGAAAGTAGACCTTATTACATTTCCAACGATATTTGATTCATCAAAAACGGAGTTACGGTTTGAAAGTTACGGCCAAAAGAAGTTTTACAAATGCTGATTTCGACTTTTGCACGCCGCGCAAAATTTTGCACACCGCGCAAATCGTGCTGACAGGAATTGGTGGGTTTGCAATTTTGAGAAACTAAAGAGGGCACTTTGGTCTTTTCACTTGTGGACGGGTTTTATACCCCAAAACTGATCTAGATCTCATTTTATCCTCATTTTTCACCAACCCAACTCTAGAGAGAGATGAGAGAAACTAGAGAGAGAAGGAGTAAGATGAATGAGATTAGGGTGCAATCTTGACCCATTTATGGTGTTCTTGGGTTCTACAAGCTAGGGCTTCATCATTAAACCCTTGGTAAGTTCCTAATCCGAATTTGGTGTTCAATTTATAATATTAGGGTTAGGGTTTATGTTAGTGTTGAGTTATAAGCCCATTTTTCCTTTGAAATTGGGGTTTTGGTGTATGATTTGGGTAAAGGAACCCTAGAATTGTGGGTTTTGGGTTAGATGATGAAATTGTTTATGTTTGTCATGATTTTTGGTGTTAATCACTAGATTATAAATGTGTTGGTGTTATTGATGTTCTTAAGAACATGTTGTTAGTCAAAATGGGTGTTAACCTTAAATGGTTGTCAAAGTAGGTTTTGAGTCAAGTTTTGGTGAATTAAGTATGTAAATACTTGGTTTAGGTGTTAATTAGTGTTTTAGGAAATATAATCACTAGTCGTTAGTGATTATGGGTGTTTTTATGACAACAACAACAACAACAAAACCCAATCCCACATAAGTGGGGTATGTGGGAGGTAAGATGTAGACAATCCTTCCCCTATCCAAGAATAAAGACAAGTCATTTCTTCATCCAGAGTGAAATACCCTCAATAGTAGAGAAAGTCATCCCTCTCTTTATTCGAAGGATAAAGAGATTGCTTCCGAGAGGACCTCCGGCCTTTAAGTAGGAAATTTTAGAGAAAGTCATCCCTCTCTTTATTCGACGGATAAAGAGATTGCTTCCGAGAGGACCTCCGGCCTTTATGGGTGTTTTATGAATTGTGTCAAAATAGGTTGACTTTGATTGAGTCGAATTTGGTAATCACCCTAATTTTTGGATTAAATGTATGTTAAACACTTTTGTTAAGTGTTAAATGGCATTTTTGAATGAAAGTAATCGTGAGAAGTGATTTTGGGTTAAAATGGTATTCTAACATAAGTCTAATGTGGTCAAATGCAATATGGGTCAATATTGCACATGTTGTAGTTTTGGTGTAAATGACGTTTGAAATGATTACTACCTAAGTAGTAATTTAGTGTTAAGACCTAGGTTGGTCTAATTGGTGTCAAGTATAATTTGAGTTAAATTGTACTTTCTAGAGTAGGTTTGAACTACCACCCGAAGTGGTAATTGGGTTATGTCCATTAGATGTTAAATGGGCGAGTTTTGGCGAGCAAGGTGTGATCCCTCGGTTAAGAGATGTTTGTGTCAGGTTCTCTTTAAGGAATGGCTATTTATGTTCATATTGTACCTATGTGTGATATAGGTGGTTACTTGCTCGGATTTGAGGACGGAGATCATGTTGTACATGTCTTGTGAAGGCATTTCAAGGTAAGTGGAATAATTATACGTGTATGTATATAGTGTATTTATTTGTGTGCTATGGTATGAACCAAAGAGCCGGTAGTGCCATAACTGTGAGAATGTGCTATGATGTGAACCAAAGAGCCGATAGCATCATGGCATGTGTGTTGTAGTGTGAACCAAAGAGCCGGTAGCACTATAGCATGAGTTGTTACGGTGTGAAGCAAAGAGCCGGTAGCACCTTAGCGTGAGTTGTTAGAGTGTGAACCAAAGAGCCGGTAGCACTTTAGCGTGAGTATGACTAAGTGTTATGATGTGAACCAAAGAGCCGGTAGCATCATGACAAATGCGTAGTGGCGTGAACCAAAGAGCCGGTAGCGCCATAGCATGTGACGTATGGTGTGAACAAAAGAGCCAGTAGCACCATAGCGTGGGTATGGTTAACCATATTGTGTGTGTGTTATTTATTTAGCATTTTATATTGTGATGAATATATGCTATTGGTGATGCTAGCTTATTGTGAATTGCGGATATTTAGTATGCATAATGATTGCATGTTTGTTGAGTTACTAGCTCATATGCGGTATTTGTGTAAGTGTTTGCAAGTAAGTAGATTATATATGTATATGTATAATTATTGCATTCACTAAGCGTTATGCTTACCCCTCTCGTTGTTTACCTTTTTATAGGTATTGTGATTATGAAGCTAGCTAGTTGTTAGACTAGATGCGTAGGAGTGCTTGGGCTTGATGGGGTAGCTTTTGGATATTTGAACGCGGATTGAGGATTTGGTAGTCCCCGAGATTATGCTATTGGTATCGGGTTGGGTTGTAGAGTCCTAATCCATCTAAATATATAAATGGGTCGAATTAGTCACGTCTTGTATTCATGGGTCGTTGGAATCCCGAGGGTTGTAATATACTTTCGTCGATTTAAAACCCGGCTATTTAATATTTGAAAATCATTGGTTTTGGTGTGGGGTTAACGAAACTCGTTTTTGGGTAAAAATGGTATGTCATGTTTTAAAATGGGTTGAATCTGTTTTCCAGCTATAAAGCGGGCCGCGCTTTGGCCTGCGCGTCGCGCAAATGGCCTGTAGCTGGGGGGTCTGTCCAGTTGTCAAGTTCTGGATTTGTTTCACGCGTTAGTCGCGCCGCGCACCCGTATGCCCACCGCGCATATGGTCAGACAGGAAACTGCTTTATAAAAAAAAACGTGTGTTTTCTCATGTTACGTTTTGGGGTCGTTACACAAAGTATGAAAGAGGCCAAGTATGAAACTCCCTACCGAGTTTAAATTTAACTTGATTAATGTTGACAAGTTCAAAGTTGGCGTAAAATTTTCGGATAAGAGGTGGGTAGATGACCTCATCTAGCTTTAAGAATGAAAAACAATCTTTTTGAGTGAATGTTGTGTGGAGGTTTGGAAATTCGTCATAGTGAACAACTCTTTCTTCATGAAGTGGTCGAGTTTCCATTTGTCGTTGGTGATACGCCATACATTGCCCTCGTGTGTTAGTCATTTCCTAGGAACATGACTATTTTAGCAAAATCCACGTTGGTAACATGATTTTGAAAACCTATATGATGGACATATGTCGATTAATTCTTGTCTAGACACATTTTTAAAAACAAGTAAGGTGTGCCACTTTGAAACGTTAGACAAGGTTCATCATTTCAATTTTTGTTTACCATTGCTTGGTAAGTATCACGAGATTGATAATTATCATAAGATCTTGGTCAAACATTTGTGTTTGCATGAGAGGTTTGAAAAGAAAATCAATTTGTGTGGATTATGGAAGAAAAAGTTCCTACTTGGCACTCTATGAGTTAAAACTTGTATAAGTTAGTTTTTTCACATAATTGATAGGTTATGCATCAAAACGAGTGTTCCTATTAGTTATGAAAGACACAAAAATTATTCTCATGTGAGATTATGCAAGTGATTGAGAATTACATGAGAAATATTCTAAAGTAAGCAAAATAAACAAAATTTAGAAGCTTACCTTTTGAGGATCACTAGATGTTGGAGAGAATAGAGACAATGAATGTCTGGAATCTAGTGGTTGGGGTTTAAGAAAGGAGTGAAGTTGGTAAAGAGGTGGTTTAGATAATAAAGATGGTGAGGAAAAGGACAAAACAGCCGTCAGCTGTTGTGCGGTTAAACCCACGGTCGACCGTGGTTTGACCACACGTCTTCAGTAAGCTTAATTAAGGTACAAGTTACATCATACCCAACCCATTACTAAGTAGAGTGAAGGTCCCCTTTTTCAGAGATTTAGTAAAGATATCAGCAATATTTTCTGTAGAGTCTACCTTATCAATCACAATATTCCCTTTGGACATGATCACGTAAAAAGTGGTGCCTAATGTCTATGTGTTTATTCCTAGAGTGTAATATTTGATTTTTAGATAGATCTATAGCACTCTTATTATCATAAAAAATAGGTATTTTATAAGAGATGATACCGTAATTGATGAAGGTTTGTTTCATCCATAGCACTTACGCACATGTATGGCAACATATTTCACTTCGGTGGTAGATAGTGCAACAGATGTTTGCTTCTTAGAGAACCATGACGTTAAGCAAAGCCCGACAAATTCACATACACCACTTGTGCTCTTTCGATCAATCAAAGATCCTCCATGGTCGAAATCCGCAAAGCACATAATGTCAACACCGGTGAACTTTGGATACCATAGACCGAGGTGCTTGGTTCCGTTCAAATATCTAAAGTGTGACGACCGGAAATTTTAGACTAATTTTAAACCAAACTCTCGATACGATTTCATATTTTTGACTCGATAAGAAAAGTCTGTTAGGTTGAGTCTCAAAATTTTTGAACTGTTTTCTTGCATTCATTTAACTTTGAGCAATCCCGACGGTTCACGAACACTTAACTGTAAATAGATATGTGTATATATATATACATGGTAATTAAAAATTCTAATTTGTAATATCATATGTTGTAATATATATTAAAATACATAAAAAAAATTAATAATGAATAAAAGTTATTATATAATATATAATATATAATCATTACAAAGTTACATGATTAATAATACCTAATATCAATGTATTAAATTAAGTACAAGTTAAAGGATAAATTGTTGTAATAATATATTTACTACTGTCATTATTCTTAATACTAATATCAAAATTAGTATTATTTATATTATTATTATTATTATTACTGTTATTAATAAAATTCTAATAATTTTAGGGTTATCAAAATAAAGATTTCTAAATATAAATGTTTTTGTAGAAATAATTAAAACTATAATCTTAATTATTATTATGATTATTATTACTATTATTATTACTAAAACAATCATTATGTTATTTAAAATTATTATTACCATTTTAATCTTATCATTATACTTGTTATTAGTAAGTATTATTTTTGATATTATTATTATTATTATTAATATTATTATTATTATTAATTCTATTATTAATATTATTATTAGTATTTTGAATAATATTAATGTAATTATAATCATTCAATATTAATATAAAAACTCATACAGATGGATACAAGAATCTGTTTCCTTTCACAATCAAATTTTAGTAAATTACATTTCCTGTTTGATCGAATCTTCTATCACATTCATTTAATTGTACAATCAATTGAATATCAGCAATCTGTATATATTTTATTCTTCTTTTGTTTTGTTCTTCTTCTCCTTCTGACACAAATTGATTCCCTGTCGACCACCTTCTTCGCTGCAAAACAATCAAGATCAAAATTGTGAGCTGTCAATAACTGCTAAAGTGTACGAATCCGTTGCAAGTCTCCATCTATTTCTGTTTTTTATTTCCTTCTCCTGCTCAAGATTCTTCATCGACCTCAATTAAACACAACAAAACAAACAGATACAAAATCATGAAATATTAATATCAAATATAGTACGAATCTGTTAGCCATCACTTTCTACTTTCTATTCTTTTTCTTCTTGATTGATTCTTCTGGTCGACTGCTCCCAAGCTATATAACAAAATCTGTCAGAAATAAATATCAAATAGGTGTACGAATTTGTTACATATCACTATCTGTTTTGTTTTTCCTTCCTGACTTCTTCTTCCACTGGAATACCATGTCGACACCTTCTTCAATATAAAACAATCGATCGTACTTTTGAGTTTTATTTTCAATCACTCAAATGCACAATATATATGTTCGCTACCACAATTTTGAAAATAAAACAAAAATATTAAGACACATACATAAATTACTTACACTTGATCGCCTTCTGTATCTGTTTCTTTGTTTCTGTTCCAACGAGTAGCCATCACCACAAAACCCTTGAACCAACACCACTACAACAACAATATTTACAACCACCTCACCACCTTTCTTTATAATAACCAAAACCGACACCACCTTCAGTAAACATATCATCGATCACCAATCACTTCAACCCAAACGTACGCCACCACTTCACAACCACACATTAATATTGTTTTGTTTCTTTCATCATAAATTAAAAACCAAGAGCCATCAAACAAACCGAAAACCAAACAACCATCGACACAAACCATCTTGAATATATATTTTTTTAGTTCTTTCTCTTATTGAACACAACCAATTAACCACCGAGAATCACCATGATTTTATGGTGTACATCAAATATGTTTAGTGTTTCTATTTTACTTCACTTAAGAACACCAAACTACTACTATTATTCTTCTATTGGTCGTAAATAACCAACCACCATCGCCTTCTTTACTGCTTCTATATCATGTTTCTACTTCGAAGACATCCACACAAAACCACCTTAGTTGCAGCTGTATTACTACTGCTATTTTAATTCTCCTGCTCCTGTTTCAAACCCCACGATCTGTGATGAGAGGAAAAGGGTAAGAACATGTTAAAACTCACTCAATTTGGATGCATTATAAATAACACATTTGTTTATAAACAAGTGGAACAAAAAGCTTCAATCTTGCCGACAAATTTGAGTCACTCAATTAAAGGACGTTCCAGATTTTTAAAGTAACTTTGACGAGTATTATATGATGTGTTGTCAAACCCTATAACCCCATCGATACTAACTCACTGCAAACAGACAAAACCCTTTTTTCGTTTTGCTAATATTCGAGCCAGGCCACTTCTTATTAATAATTATGTTTAGTGAATTATAAAGAATTTTATTATGCTTGAGGAACAAAGATGCCCACAGTAATGTGAAATATGAGGGGTCACGAAAATAAAGTGGCCAAATTAAGTGTAGTGGAATTTCTTTATACAAAACTTTAATAAATCGAACATGATTCATGTGGGACACTCGAGAATTTCGGCAAACACCTATGGAACATCTTATTAGCAATTTTTTTTTAGAATAATAATGATGGTGATTTTTATAAACCAAGTTGGGGACTTTTTGTGTTAGTGGATTCATGATGAGGATGATAGGATTATACATGATGATGATATGTTAATGATAAGGTTGATTATGGAACGAATTAGATTGGATGATGTTAGTGATGATGATGAAATATCGAGTGATGCATGCATTTTCTTTATATTTATTTATGTTCCGCTAGTTGCAAATCATGTTACCAGATCAAGAAGAAAAGCCACAAATTTTCTGCTGGGCTGAAACTTCTTTGGTCCGTATCATTTTCAAATTTTATAAATGGACTAGTGAATAAATTGGGCTTGGGTTAATTGCTGTTGGACTGAAGGAAATGGACCGTGATTGACGAGCCTATGATCAGCTATAAAACCGCTGTTATCGTTTCATATTTTTTTAGCTTCATAAGTCGATTGCCATCTCAAATATTCTACTGTCTTAACCATAGGGTAGAGTATGAAAGGGATATAATAGTGTTCTAAATGAACATATATTTAGACGCAATATCGTTCCAATATATAATATTTTTAGTGGTAATTGTTCTATTTTTAAGTTGTACTCGTTTAAATAAATAAATGCGAAGACGAAGCATGAAGATTAAAGAATTGAAGAAAAAGTGCCACTAAAACTGAAAAAGGGTCCTTAAAGCCATAGTGCACTCAAAAGCGTCCTAAAAAGTGAGTTAAAAGACTTGCGCGGATTTTGGGAGTTAAGGAAAATAATTTTTTGTGCAAATTACAAATTGCGAAACGCAAAGTACAAGATATCTACGCGTACGAAAGGACGTTCGAAAATCTGGAACCGAGACATAAACCGAGCATCAACGCGCGAGTCAACGGTTGTAACAACCCAACCCAATATACAATCGAACACGCGAAATATATTTTTTTTATACAGATGGGGTGCGCGGCGCGCATCACCCTAGGGTGCGCGGCGCGCATAAGCCCATTTCAGTTCTGTCCGATTTTGTCAATTTTCAAATAAAGATCTTCCACTTCCCTACGTATTTAGACGAAACGCTTTTCACAACATGTCATCAT
Organism: Rutidosis leptorrhynchoides; assembly: GCF_046630445.1. Lineage (NCBI taxonomy): Eukaryota > Viridiplantae > Streptophyta > Magnoliopsida > Asterales > Asteraceae > Rutidosis > Rutidosis leptorrhynchoides. The sequence continues at coordinate 294,961,422 of NC_092338.1, forward strand.
AGTTAAAACTCACACGATTCAATAATAAAATAAGTTTTACCAAACCGGGCCCAAATATGCCGTAATACGAGTTTCGTACAAAAATATGAGTTTCGACCACACTAGTTTAAATTCCAAACGACACTATGAGCATGGTGTTTGGGGGTTAAACTACCCAAATCTCGGTCAACCTCCAAAGGCTATAACATCCAAAAGCGTCCCCTAACAAACAAGCGGGATCTCTAATCCATACGAATGCCCTTACCCTTGTCTCCGCCGGAGCCTATAAAAAGATAAACAACGAGAGGGTAAGCAAAGCTTAGTGAATACAATAATTATACCCATATATATATATATATATATATATATATATATATATATATATATATATATATATATATATATATATATATATATATATATATATATAAATATAAATAATATACCTACTTGCAAACACTTACACATATACCGCATACACGCTAGCAATACAATTAGCATACCATCTCATGTACAAAGCTAAATAATCTCCAATAAACCGCAACTAACGTAATCAATAACATATAATCGACATAATACAATATGCTACAAAACAATACACAACCATGGTTAACCATCCTCGCGTCATGGTGCTACCGGCTCTTTGGTTCACACCATACGCATCGGTTATGATGCTACCGACTCTTTGGTTCACATCACAACCCGAGTTATACTCGCGTTAAAGTGCTACCGACTCTTTGGTTCACACTCTAACAACTCGTGCCGTAGTGCTACCGGCTCTTTGGTTCACACTACAACATACGTACTATGACGCTACCGGCTCTTTGGTTCACATAATAGCACAATCGCACATACTATGGCACTAGCAGCTCTTTGGTTCATACCATAGCATACAAATAAATACATTATATACATACGCATATAATCATTTCACCCACCTTAACGCCTTCGGTGAATGTTTTATACTTCCGCAAGCTTCAAGGCAAAGTACCTAATACAATAAGTACTCAATCAACACACAAACTAGTTGGACTAAACACCAACCATTCACTCATGTGCATTTAATGACTTAAATGCATTAAATGCCCCATTTTCACCAAAACCGTCCATTTAAGGTCAAGATCATCGTTAACCACTAAAAGCTAGTGCTTAAGGTCCAATAATACTAACTACCTCGAAATCGAGGTATCTCACACCCATCTTTCCCAATTTAGGTCAATCATTACCCAATTAACCATTTAAAGTCAACACACCCATTTTGGGTCATCCACTAACCCAACTGACACCCATTTACTAATTAACTAGGTGTGCTAGTAATTAACTAACCAATTAAGACTTGAAATCACCAATTCACACTTTAAAACCCTAGGTTAGTCATTATTGAGTCTTCATGACTCAATCTTACCCAAGAACACCCAAAATCACCAAATATGGGTTTTATGTTCTTCATTTACCCAAACCCTAACCCATACATAAATCAAAGTAAGGAAATCAAAGTTAGAACATACCACTACACCCAAAAAGTAGCTAGTGACTAGATGAACAACTTTAATACTTGAGCTTTAACCCGGATCAAGCTTCTTCCTCCTTGATTCAAGCTTTCTCTCACTTTAAGTGTTTTCTCTCTCTAGGTTGAAGTGGAATTGAAGATGGGGTTGGTGGTTGTGTTGAATGTGCATCAACCACTAAAAATCTGGCCATAAGTGCCCTAAAACCAGCCTCAAGTGAAAGGACCATCATGTCCCTCATTAAACTTAAATTAAAAGCAGAAATCTATCAACAGGAGGAGTGCGCCATGCGCACACTTAATAGTGAGCGGCGCGCACATGTGGTCTGAACCAGTTCTGCTTATGTTTAATTTCACTCTGCAGCCCACACTTTATGTACACTATTTACACCACTGTACAATTATTATTCGGGTCTTACAACTCTCCCACACTTTAATCGGAGCACGTCCTCACGATCCAAGCCGCATGACAAGCGGGAAGATACACTAACACAAACTCTTCGGGCTCCCAAGTAAACTCGGAACCTTTACTACGACGTCATTGAACTTTAAACGTTCTCACCTCTTTATTTCTCAACCATTTGACCTTCTCATCGAGTATAGCAATCGGCTCCTCAATATACTCTAACTTATTGTTTAGCTCAATCTCGTCTAAAGGTACCCAAGATGAATCATCCGCAAGACACTTACGGAGATGGGAAACATGAAATGTATTATGGATCCCCGCAAGCTCTTCGGGTAATTCCAAATGATACGCGACTTCACCAACACGAGCTAAAATTTTAAAAGGACCAATAAACCGAGGAGCTAACTTTCCCCATTTTTGAAACCGAATAACACCTTTCCATGGCGAAACTTTAAGCATCACCATGTCACCTTCTTGGAACTCAATTTGTCGTCTTCGCTTATCGGCATAAGATTTTTGTCTATCTTGGGCCTTTTTCAAATGAGTCCAAATCATATCAATCTTGCTATTCGTCTCTTAAACCAAATCGGTACTCTCGATTTCTCTTTGGCCCACTTCACCCCAACAAATCGGGGTCCGACATCTACGCCCATAGAGCATCTCATAAGGTGGCATCCCGATACTAGTATGATAACTATTATTGTACGAGAATTCCACCAAAGGTAAGTGCTTATCCCAACTACCACCGAAATCAATAATACACGCCCGTAACATATCCTCCAAAGTTTATTTCGTACATTCGGTTTGACCGTCCGTTTGAGGATGATACGCCGTGCTCAATTTCAATTGTGTGCCCATATCTTCATGAAACTTTTCCAAAAACCGAGATGTGAAACGAGTATCTCGATCCAAAATAATAGATATAGGAACCCCTTGTCTCGATATCACCTCCTTGATAAACAACTTAGCCAAAGTTTCCGACGATATCGCTTCCCGAATGGGAAGAAACAAGGCATTCTTCGTCAATCGATCAACTATTACCCAAATCGAGTTAAATTGGGTTCTCGCCGTCTTTGGTAACTTTGTGATGAAATCCATGGTAATGTGTTCCCATTTCCATTTCGGAATTTCTAACGGTTGTAACTTACCATACGGATTTTGGTGTTCGGCTTTCACTTGCAAACATGTGACGCATTGTTCAACATACTTAACAATATCACGTTTCATGCCCGGCCACCAATACTCTTTCCTTAAATCAAGATACATTTTCGTCGCGCCCGGATGAATAGAATACTTTGACTTATGTGCTTCATCAAGTAGCACTCATCGATGATCACCCATTTTAGGCACCCACACCCTTCCTTGAAAAGATAACAAACCATGAGGACATAAGGTAATAAACTCTGTTTGTCCCACGATTCGTTCCTCATGCTTATTGTTAACAAAAGCTTCGATTTGAGTCTCGCCAAGCTTTACAAGAAATCGTTAGTAATAATCATGCGTAACGATCCTACTCATATCGCCGGATGTTGACTCTTTCGACTTAACACATCCGCTACCACATTCGCCTTACCCGGATGATAAAGTATTTCACAATCATAGTCTTTCACCACATCCATTCATCTACGTTGACGATAATTCAAATCTCGTTGTTCAAAAAGGTGTTTCAAACTATTATGATCCGAATAAATCGTACACTTGACACCATACAAGTAATGGTGCCAAATTTTCAACGCATGCACAACCGCCGCCAACTCAAGATCGTGAGTCGGATATCTCGTTTCGTGTTCTTTAATTATCGAGAGGCATAAGCGATGAATTTACTCCTTTGCATTAGAACACACCTGAGCCCATTTAAAGAAGCATCACAATAAACCGTCATGTCTTCTACACCTTCCGGCAACACTAAAACCGGAGCTTGACATAACTTCTCTTTTAACAATTGAAAAGCAATTTCTTGCTCGTTCTCCCAATTAAATCTCGCGTTCTTTCTCGTCAATTTCGTCAACGGAGAAGCGATCTTAGAAAAGTCTTGGATAAACCGATGATAATAACCGGCCAATCCGAGAAAACTTCGGATTTCCGTAGGCGTAGTCGGTCGTCCCCAACTCTTCACCGTCTCTATCTTTCCCGGATCTACTTAAATACCATCTTTGTTCACAATGTGGCCAAGGAATTGAACTTCTCTTAGCCAAAATTCACATTTGGAGAATTTAGCATACAACTTCTCTTTCCGCAACGTCTTTAACACACCACGCAAATGATGTTCATGTTCCTTCATACTCTTTGAATAGACAAGTATGTCGTCAATGAACACAATCACCGACTTATCCAACATAGGTTGGCACACTCGGTTCATAAGATCCATGAATGCCACCGGTGCATTCGTAAGACCAAAAGGCATCAACACAAATTCAAAATGCCCATATCGCATTCGAAAAGTCATTTTCTCAATATCTTCCTCACGAACCCGCATTTGGTGATAGCCGGACCGTAGGTCAATCTTAGAGAAATACGTCGCACCTTGGAGTTGGTCAAACAAATCATCAATCTGAGGCAATGGATAACGATTCTTGATCTTCACTTTGTTCAACTCCCGATAATCGATGCACATCCGCATACTACCATCCTTCTTCTTCACGAATAAAACTGGAGCGCCCCATGGCGAAGCACTCGGTCGAATAAAACCCTTCTCAAGTAACTCTTGGGTTTGATTTAACAACTCTTGCATTTCCGTCGGCGCTAAACGATAAGGAGTTTTAGCAATGGGGGTAGCCCCCGGAACCAACTCAATGCGAAATTCAACTTGTCTTTCCGCCGGAACACCCGGTAACTCATCCAAAAAAACATCTTCAAATTCATTTTCCTCCGGAATTTCATGAATGGGTGGTGGCTCTTCACGAGTATCAACAACATGGGCAAGAAAAGCCATACCACCAATAACAAGGAAACGACGTGCCCGTGCAAAAGTGCATATCGGCACAAGTCTTCTTCGCTTATCGCCATGAATAATTAATTCTCCCCCACTTGGGGTCTTCACACGAATAGATTTTTCATGGCATGCAATATCGGCTCTATAACGATCGAGCCAATCCATACCAACGACAATATCAAAATCACCCAAAGTCATCGGAATGAGATCGATTTCAAAAGTTTCGGTACCAAACATAACATTACAATTTTTACAAACATCAATCCCTAGCACCGTTTTACCATCCGCTATTTTGACTTCTACCGGATGATTTAACTTAGCTAGCGGTTTATTTAACTTAGGCACAAATCGAGGCGACACAAAGGACAAATTAGCACCACTATCAAAAAGTATCTGTGCTGGATTAGAGTTAACCATGAAAGTACCTGTGACGACTTCATTGGATTGCTTGGCCTCATCATTGGTCATTAAGTAATTTCGTCCCCTAGCAGTACCCGCCGCCTTCTCTAACTTCTTAACATGGTCATTATTCAAATCGGGACATTCCGGCCTCTTGTGCCCTTCTTTACCACAATTAAAACAAACGATTTTGTTGGAAGATGGGTTCGTACAATCAAGGGCCAAGTGCCCTTGTCGACCACAATTGTAGCACGTGGGTCCAAAACTCTTAGAAGCCCCCTTTCTCACACTACCGACGCTCTCGGTCACACTCTTGCTCTTCTTGTTCGAGTGGCTAGTAGCTTCAAATTTTCGTTTGCCAAAGGTGAAGTCACTCTTTCTTGGAGCAAGCGACTCAAAACCCTTAGCGATATCAAACAATTCATCAAAAGTCTTCGCCGAATTCCTACTAATCCTTTCTTGATAGTTATCATTCAAGGTTTGGTAGAAATCTTCTTTCAACATATGATCATTCCCATCATACTCCGGGCAAAATTGGGTCTTTGATAAGAAAGTGGACTTGAGAGTGTTCAAATCCATTGACCCTTGCCTTAAAGTACGTAACTCGTCCTTAAGCTTTGAAAGATCGGATGAAGTTTGGTACTCCTTGAAAAATTCTTCTTTAAACTCGTCCCATGTTAAACTCATACTTTGTTCTTCGCCATAATGTCATATTTTCACGTCCCACCACAACTTGGCATCACCCCTCATCATGCTACTACTAAACCTCGTCTTTTTATCGAGAGGGCACTCACTAGTACGAAAATCCCCCTCCATATCGGAGATCCATCGAGCACTCTTGAGTGGGTCTCGTTCACCTTCAAAGGTGGGAGGTTGAGCATCTTTGAAGTTTTTATAGTGGAAGTCTCGCCTTCCAGCGTTATCCTCTTTAAGAACAATCTTAACTTGTTCCTTGACTAGATTGACTACTTGTTCATCAATCGAATCCAAGAACATCTTCTTAACATCCTCTAAGAAGGCCGCATGACGCCTTTGCATAATGGCCTCAACCTTGGCCGTAAACTCGACATCCTCACTCGTACCCCCTTCATTGTTCTCGGGTCCGTTTCTCGTCTTCAAACTATAAAACGGAAAAGATTAAACAACGAAACGAAAGGACTTAACACATATGTATATGCATATACACCACACTACCCCATCTTGCTCAACAATCGTCGTACATTACTTGTTTGACACGATTTGAACCCGTAACAATGGTAGCTAATCATTGTTACGCGAGCACGTCGCGTTAACTTGCTAGTACAACGTCTATCTCGCTTGAGGATTGCAAATACTACGCAAAACAATTAGCGCATAGTTAGTTCACATAGCCCTAGGCACTAACAAATTCCTGGTCCGACCCGTCTCCTACAAGTCCCGCATAACGCACATATACAATAAAGTCTAAGTCTAGGCACCTATCTCAAGTCGCCTAAATCCCTTAGACCATGCTCTGATACCACTTGTAACAACCCAACCCAATATACAATCGAACACGCGAAATTTTTTATTTTTTTTATATAGATGGGGTGCGCGGTGCGCAGCACCCTAGGGTGCGCGGTTCACACAAGCCCATTTCAGTTCTGTCCTGTTTTGTCAATTTTCAAATAAAGATCTCCCACTTCCCGACGTATTTAGACGAAACGCTTTTCACAATATGTCATAATAGTTCAAACTCACACGACTCAATAATAAAATAAGTTTTACGAAACCGGGCCCACATATGCCGTAATACGAGTTTCGTACAAAAATATGATTTTCGACCACACTAGTTTAAATTCCAAACGACACTATGAGCATGGTGTTTGGGGGTTAAACTACCCAAATATCTGTCAAACTCCAAAGGCTATACCATCCAAAAGCATCCCCTAACAAACAAGCGAGATCTCTAATCCATACGAATGCCCTTACCCTTGTCTTCGCCGGAGCCTATAAAAAGATAAACAACGAGAGGGTAAGCAAAGCTTAGTGAATGCAATAATTATACCCATATATATATATATATATATATATATATATATATATATATATATATATATATATATATATATATATATATATATATATATATATATATAATATACCTACTTGCAAACACTTACACATATACCGCATACACGCTAGCAATACAATTAGCATACCATCTCATGTACAAAGCTAAATAATCTCCAACAAACCGCAACTAACGTAATCAATAACATATAATTGACATAATACAATATGCTACAAAACAATATACAACCATGGTTAACCATCCTCGCGTCATGGTGCTACCGGCTCTTTGGTTCACACCATACACATCGGTTATGATGCTACCAGCTCTTTGGTTCACATCACAACCCGAGTCATACTCGCGTTAAAGTGCTACCGGCTCTTTGGTTCACACTCTAACAACTCGTGCCGTAGTGCTACCAGCTCTTTGGTTCACACTACAACACACGTACTATGACGCTACCGGCTCTTTAGTTCACATCATAGGATAATCGCACATACTATGGCACTACCGTCTCTTTGGTTCATACCATAGCATACAAATAAATACATTATATACATACGCATATAATCATTCCACTCACCTTAACGCCTTCGGTGAATGTTTTATACTTCCGCAAGCTTCAAGGCAAAGTACCTAATACAATAAGTACTCAATCAACACACAAACTAGTTGGACTAAACACCAACCATTCACTCATGTGAATTTAATGACTTAAATGCATTAAATGCCCCATTTTCACCAAAACCGTCCATTTAAGGTCAAGACCATCATTAACCACTAAAACCTAGTGCTTAAGGTCCAACAATACTAACTACCTCAAAATTGAGGTATCTCACACCCATCTTTCCCAATTTAGGTCAATCATTACGCAATTGACCATTTAAAGTCAATACACCCATTTCGGGTCATCCACTAACCCAACTAACACCTATTTACTAATTAACTAGGTGTGCTAGTAATTAACTAACCAATTAAGACTCGAAATCACCAATTCACACTTTGAAACCCTAGGTTTGTCATTCTTGAGTCCTCATGACTCAATCTTACCCAAGAACACCCAAAATCACCAAATATGGGTTTTATGTTCTTCATTTACCTAAACCCTAACCCATACATATATCAAAGTAAGGAAATCAAAGTTAGAACATACCACTACACCTAAAACGTAGCTAGTGACTAGATGAACAACTTTAATACTTGAGCTTTAACCCGGATCAAGCTTCTTCCTCCTTGATTCAAGCTTTCTCTCGCTTTAAGTGTTTTCTCTCTCTAGGTTGAAGTGGAATTGAAGATAGGGTTGGTGGTTGTGTTGAATGTGCATCAACCACCAAAAATCTAGCCATAAGTGCCCTAAAACCGGCCTCAAGTGAAAGGACCATCATGCCCCTCATTAAACTTAAATTAAAAGCAGAAATCTATCCACAGGAGGAGTGTGCCACGCGCACACTTAATAGTGCGCGGCGCGCACATGTGGTCTGAACCAGTTCTGCTTCTGTTTAATTTCACTCTGCAGCCCACACTTTATGTACACTATTTACACCACTGTACAATTATTATTCGGGTCTTACAACGATCATAAAATTACAAGTCAACTATGCACAAGAATATAATATAATATATATAATTAATATAAATTATATAAATTATATATATATATATTTAATAAATATGTCGACAAGCTAGAAAACAAGGGAAAGTGAGCTGGTACCAGTCACCATGCGATCGCATGGGATTAACACACCTAGGCCATGCGATCGCATGACCCCAAAAGTTGGGTCAGGTGTAATTAAAGGCAAAGTTTTCAGCGAATGTAAAAGACATCTTTTTCTTTTCCTTCTCTGTAATAAAAACATATATATACATTTATAATATTAAGTTTAAATTAAGTTTAATAATAATTAGGTTATTGTAAGAAATGTTTTAAGGTTTTATAAGACGGAACTCTGTCCGTGTAACGCTACGCGATTAATCACCACTGTAAGCTATGTTCTTCCTTTTTAAATTAATGTCTCGTAACTAAGTTATTATTATGCTTATTTGATCCGAAGTAATCGTGATGTTAGACTAAATATTATGACGTGGTTATTGGATTTTGTACCATAATTAATGTTTGAACAAAAGACCGACACTTGTGGGCATTTGACTATGGACTATTAATAGATGGGAGGTATTGTCTAATTGAGTGACAACTCATTGGAGTCTGTCGAACCTATCTTCAAATTAATTAACTTAATAATTAATAATGATTATGGTTGTCATATTTAGTGACATTAGTACGGAATCTATTCTAATCATTTAATTGATTATTCGAGTTGGGTAATTGATTATTCAAACTGATAAAGTGGGTAAATTTATATTCATATCTAATTAAAACAAGGGTGGATTACATACAGTGACAACTGGTGTAATTATTGACAGAATTGATAACTGCGTCACAGTTTAAATCCTTAATTAGTTGGACAATTTGACTTCGGGTATAAGGGTAATTTGACGAGGACACTCGCAATTTATATTTATGACCGATGGACTATTATGGACAAAAACCAGATAGACGTATCAAATAAACCAGGACAAAGGACAATTAACCTAGAGTAATAAATTAAAATCAAAATGTCAAACATCATGATTACGGAAGTTTAAATAAGCATAATACTTTTATTTCATATTTCATCGTACTTTTATTTACTGTCATTTAATTTATTGCAATTTTATATATCGCACTTTAATTATCATCATTTATCTTTACGCTTTATATAAAATCGACAAACCGGTCACTAAACGGTAAAATCCCCTTTTTATAATATTACTACTTATATAATTATATATTTTTTATACAAATATAGTTTATAAAAATATAGTACGTATCACTAGCTCCCTGTGGAACGAACCGGACTTAGTAAAAACTACACTACTCTAACGATTAGGTACACTGCCTATAGTGTTGTAGCAAGATTTAGGTATATCCCATCTATATAAATAAATAATAAAACTTGTGTAATTTTGTCGTATTTCGTAGTAAACAATAATAGTATTTCGTACACCACCTCGCACACATCAAGATTTTGGCGCCGCTGCCGGGGAACTCGGTGAAAAACACTCTATTTTTGTAAAAATATTTTATTTCTTATTTCGTAAAAATATTTTGTTTAAGTGTTAAAAAATATAAAAAAAAAAATTTATATATATATATTTTTAAGAACTTTATTTATAAAATTAAAAAATACTTTTATTTTTAAGATTATAAAATATAAGTTTATTATATTTTATATAAATATTCTATAAATATTTTGTAATTTTAAATCAGAAAAAATATATATAATAATTAAGATTAAAAATTGGGCCGAACCCGTCGAAGCCCAAAACCATATCTGGAATCCAGGCCCATGCGATCGCATGAGCCGTATGCTTTATTTCCATGCGGTCGCATGGTAGTGTCTGACAGGAAACCTAGTATATCATCTAATACGGAGTAGGGTTTTATTATTTATTATTATTAATATTTAACCTAATTAGGGTTTTTATTAATTAATATATTTAAATCTAGTTTTTAAATTTGTATTTTAAGTTTTAGTATTTATTATTTACATATATAGATTAATATTTTTATAAAATACTAATATAAAAATAATATTTTTATATAAATTGTATTTTTTTACAACTTTAGTTTTATTTTTACTTTTTGTATATTTTTAACGTTTAATTTGTAATTTGTAATTTGTAATTTATCGTTCGTAATTAGTTTTAAACTTAGTTTTTGCCATAGTATTTTATATTTCTAGATTTTTAGGCTTTGCCGTAAAATCCCTTAAGTACGTTTTCTTTAGATTAAGATTTAGGCGCTTTAGAATTTTGCGACGCAGTTTATAAATTTTAGTGCCTTTTTAAGTTATTGCCGTTTTGGATTTAGAATTCCTTTAAGCTTTAATACCTTTAGACGTAAGTTTTAATTTTTAGTTTTTAGACTTTTAAGTTTCGACGCTTTACTTTCTTATTATTATTTTTCAAATTTTTGTTTTTCGACGTTTGTTTTTTGACCTCTTATTTTTCGACGCACTCTTTTTCTTTCTCATTTCTACGCTCTAGTTTTTAGGACATGAAATTTTCTTTAAACTTCGACGAAAAAATTATTTTAAGCGGTTAAATTGATAGACATCCAAAATTTTCTGCTTCGTAGTAATAGTTGGATTTGTTAGTGGCTGAGTTGTGGATTTTCCGACTTAAAGGATCCTGGCTCCCTGCTGCATCTTTTGGCTATTCGAAACGTGGGCAAAAGCAGAAAAGTCTATTAATTTGATAACTTATATAATTTTTATCTTTATAACTAATAGGATAATCAGTGAATGCACCGAGCAAAACGTTCACCACCTTTCATACGTTCACCACCTATAACCCGATCAAGACATCTAGCTAATATAATCGCCGTTGATTTTTCTTTAGAATCATTATCTAGTCGAACAAGTATTCCAATTCAAATTTCCGATAATCCATTTTTTTGAACCTTAATTTACAATTGAGAACCCGGAGGATATTCAAGGACAATTCCAAGATCCAGAACCACTAATCATTCCTCCTGAACCACAAACCGTTAAATCAGAATCCTCTAGTGATTCGTATTCAACAAATTCAATTATGGAAGTAACGAAACCTCTAAGTATGGAAGATCGAATGAGAGCCACACGTACAGGCCAATGACACGCCATTATTAAACCAGACATTAACGCGCCAGATTATGAAATCAAAGGACAAATTCTACACATGGTAACAAATCAATGCCAATATAGTGGTACGCCAAAAGAAGATCCAAATGAACATCTTCGAACCTTTAATAGGATTTGTACTCTATTTAAAATTAGAGAAGTAGAGGATGAACAGATCTATCTCAAGTTGTTTCCTTGGACTTTAAAGGGAGAAGCCAAAGATTGGTTAGAATCGTTACCTGAAGGGGCGATTGACACATGGGATGTCTTAGTTGAAAATTTTCTTAAAAGATTCTTTCCGGCATCTAAAGCCGTGAGACTTCAAGGAGAAATTGTTACGTTCACGCAAAAGCCAAATGAAACATTATATGAGACATGGACAAGATTCGGAAAGTTATTGAGAGGATGTCCTCAGCACGGTTTAGACACTTATCAAATAGTAAAAATATTCTACCAAGGTGTCGACGTCGCCACACGAAAAGACATCGACACAGCAGCTGGTGGTTCCATTATGAAAAAAACCGCAACCGAAGCTCACAAAATTATTGATAACACAGCCTCCCACTTACATGAGTGACACCAGAAAAAAGATATCTTTCGATCATCTAAAGCGGCTAGATCCGATTCTAGCCATGACTTTGATTCCATTTCCGCAAAGATAGATGCTTTCGAGAGACGAATGGAAAAGATGACTAAAGATATTTACGCAATACGAATCAGTTGTGAGCAATGCGGTTGACCACACTTAACGAAAGATCGCCACATTGAGCAAATGATGGAACAATGTGAGAATGTTTCCTACATGAACCAAAGGCCGGGAAATAATTATCAAAATAATTATCAACCGCCAAGGCCAAACTTCAATCGAAATCAAAACATTCTTTACAATCCAAATGGACCCAACAATAACTCGTACAACCAACAAGGTTCGAATAACCAACCAACTCAAAACAACACTTTCAATCAACAAAGACCTGGCATGTATAAACCACCACAACAAACCGAAGAGAAAAAGACAAATCTGAAAGAAATGATGGCAAAGCTAATAGAATCTCAAACACAATTTATTACATCTCAAACCCAAACAAATGAGAGGTTTGATCAGTCATTAAGAACTCAACAAGCTTCCATTTTGAATCTAGAAAAACACGTAGGTACTCTTGCTAGCATGATGAGTGAGAGGGAACAAGGAAAGCTACCGAGTGATAGTGAAGTAAATCCTTGGAATGAGAATGTTAATATGGTGTCAACAAATTCTGAAAAACCAGCATCAGAAGATGGGAAGGTTTTTGATGTGAGTAACATTGAAAAAGTTACACCACCACCACCCCCCGAGTATGTAAAGCCAGTGGTGGCACCCTACAGACCACCCATTCCGTTTCCAAGAAAAGGAGTTGAGTATGAGCAAGTAATAGATAATAAAGTTTATGATACCTCTGGAAAGAAGAAAAAGAATAAGAAAGTGCAAGAAACAAAAACCGTAAAGATAAACCCGGTGAAGACAGTTCTACCAAAACCTTCACCCAGGGTAGGTGATCCGGGTGAATTTATTGTTCCTTGTCTACTTCGTGATTGTGTCATGTATGATTGATATTATGCGAGGTGTATACGAAATAGTTATATTTTTATTGCGAAATACTATTAAATACGATACAATTTTACACAAGTTATTTATTTATTATTAGAGTGGATATACCTAAACCTTGCTACAACACTATAGGCAGTGTACCTAATCGTACAGTAGTGTAGTTTTTAGTAAGTCCGGTTCGTTCCGCAGGGAGCTAGCCAAGTTTAACGCTATATTTTTAAAACTATATTTGTATATATATATATATATATATATATATATATATATATATATATATATATATATATAAAAGTAGTATTATTATTATTATAAAAGGGGGGGTTTTTACCGTTTAATGACCGGTTTGTCAATTTTATATCTTTAGTCACAATTAAAACCTAATGTAAAATATTAAATATACAAATAACTTAATTTAAAGCGTAAAGTAAATGACGATAAATAAAATTACGATAATTAAAAGTGCGATAAATAAAATGACGATAAATAAAATTGCGATAATTAAAAAGTACGATAATTAAAAGTGCGATAAGATATAAAATAAAGGAATTATGCTTATTTAAACTTCCGTAATCATGATGTTCGAAGTGTTGATTTTAGTTTATTACCATGGGTTAATTGTCCTTTGTCCTGGATTATTCGATATGTCCATACGGTTTTGTCCATAATAGTCCATTAGTCATAAATATAAAGTGTGAGAGTCTTCGTCAAATTATCCTTATACCCGAAGTCAAATACTCCAACTAATTGGGGATTCGAACTGTAACAAGGTCTTAATACTTTATTTAATGAATACACCAGGTTATCGACTGTGTGTAATCCAAGGTTTTACTACTTTGTTAACAATTACACCAATTATCCTTGAATGTAATCCACCCCTGTTTTAATGAGTCCATTAACTATTAATCCATCCCCGTGTCCGGTAAAATGAACGATAATTCGTATTTATAGATATCCCTCCCACCGTACCCGATTAAGCGTATGTGGTTATACATAGATACGTCAAATTGTAATCTTTATATTAAATTAACGAGGTATCGTTTAGTTAATATAAAGCCCATTAATAGCCCACAGTCTAATTTCCACAAGTGTCGTTCTTTTGTCCAAACCCCAATTATGGTCTAAAACCCAATTACCCTGTCTTTAATATTTAGCCCAACATCACGATTATTTCGGCTTAAATAAGCATAATAATAACTTAGCTACGAGACATTAATTTAAAAAGGTTGAACATAACTTACAATGATTAATAATAGCGTAGCGTTACACAGACATAATTTCGACTTACAAACTTAAAACATTCGCCACTATAACCTTATTATTATTAACTTAAAATTAAAATTATAATTAAAATATAAATATAAATATAAATTGAGAAGAGTGAGAGATAGATAAAGGAGTACATAAATCGGCCGAAAACGTTGCAATTTATAGAATGTGAACTGCTACAGTGATCCATGCGATCGCATGGCTTTCGTGCTTCCTGGCCATGCGATCGCATGGCCGCCTTTTCCTGGCCACAAAGCTTTGTTTTCTTGTTGCCGACGGTTTTATTAAATATATATAATATACATAATTTTAATAATTATTTATATATTATATTATATTTACGTGCATAGTTGACTTGTAATTTTCGGTCCGTTGCGTCGCGCGTTGATAGTTGGTTCATGTCCCGGTTCCGGATTTTTGAACGTCCTTGCGTACTGTTTAATATCTTGTACTTTGCGTTTTGTGGCTTGTACTCTTGTAATTTTGAGACGTTTCTTATCAATAAATTGAACCACTTGGATTGTACTTTGTACTTTTTAGCGTTTTGGTCATTTGCGTCTTCAATTCGTCGAATTTGTCTTTTGTCTTCACCTTTTATTATTTAAACGAATATCACTTGTAAATAGAACAATTGCAACTAAAAGCTTGTCTTTCTTGAGGGATAATGCTATGAAATATATGTTTGTTTTTAGCATTATCAAATATTCCCACACTTGAGCGTTGCTTGTCCTCAAGCAATATAGAACTTGAATATAACTTTACTAGAATCACTTCTTTATTCTTCACACTTTGTACATCAGTGATTTCGATTTGGCGGTATGAACAATGATAGTAACGTTGTGGTTTACAGTCCCACATGACTATAAAAATTTAGATTCTTTAGGAAATTGGATCTTTATGAAAACATTTGATATTTTGAAAATTTCAATCTAGCTTTTACTCTAGATTAGTTTTCCAGAATAACCCTTCACCGGTGTTTGCAAATTTTTTTTGTGGGTTTTGTGGGTTTCAGATTTGAAAATTTTAGCACAAAACTTGCGGTTTTGTGTCACCCACTTGCTAACCTTGTTTTGGGAAAGCAACACGTTCAGTTTACTTTCTCCGTATATTACCTTTCGGTAAACTACCGTCCGGTTGTAAAGGAAAGCGTTGAACAAGCAACTGTTAAGGCAATGTT
The DNA here is from genome assembly GCF_046630445.1 of Rutidosis leptorrhynchoides. NCBI lineage: Eukaryota > Viridiplantae > Streptophyta > Magnoliopsida > Asterales > Asteraceae > Rutidosis > Rutidosis leptorrhynchoides. Next base: position 294,977,408 of record NC_092338.1, read on the forward strand.
CTGTGACATGCTTTTGATTATGGTCTATATCGTGTCGGATGCAATTACTATCCTTTGTAGGAGTAATAGTAAAGATCACCCGATAGTTTTTCGGTCTGGCACAAGGTCTTGTCTTCGACCATGCTATGCAACCACCGTTCTTACGGTTGACACTTGATTTGGTTCAGGTGACCTAATGAATTTCGGTGAATTCTTAGGATTTTACGTTCAATGGTAACGAACGCATTGAAAATGGGTTTTCAAAAAACAAATCGGTTTTAATTTGATCAAAATATTTTCTCGTTCAAGCTCGAGTTTAGATATCATTGAATTCCATGAGTTTGAATTCTCAATCTTTAAGGTCAATCTCAAGGATTGAATAATATCAGTCTTAAAATCTGATTTTTGATCTTTAAGGAGATTATCCTTTCTGGGGATCTGATTCATTAGTCTTATAAGCTAATTTGCACGGTGCCCCCCATTGTACGAGACAGATCCTCTCATGGTTAGGATAAGTCTGACCACTTGACGACCCTGTTTGATGCCGAGGTCCGTGGATTTCTAGCTGATTTTTGAGAAAACTTTTCAAGGTTTTTCGTAGACTCTACAACTGGTCTGGACGACAACTTCCTGACCTAAATCAAGAAGCGTGTGTCTTTTTCTCGGAAGACTTTACTTCCTTTTAAATCAAGTGGCACATTTCTTTTAAATATATTATAAGAAATTGGGTAAAACTGATAAAATTCTCCAAAACAAAAGTATCTTCAATTATTTGTACAAAAATATGTGATATATGTTTTAAATAACTTGGTAAATTTTTCCCACACTTAGCTTTTATTTTCCTTTCTTTGCCTTTTTATTTTCCTCTATTCCATTTTAAATGAATTCAAGCGTTTTGAGTTGTTTCTCAATTTATGTCCTTTCCGAGGTAACAATAATTTCGGTGTTAACACCTAGTTTTATCGTTCATAAATATGTATAAACATAATTTTGAGTTCATTTAGTTAAAAATTTTGAAAAATTTTACTAGAATTGGGTAGTTAGTATATAAGACTAGGGCTGTTCTTTATTATCAGAGAGCACTAGATTCTAATACGACTACTGCGTTACTAGTATTTTTAATGATAACCAAGTGTTTAAATTTAAAATTTTAAAAATCCGAAAGAATTTAACCCTTCCCACACTTAAGATCTTGCAATGCCCTCATTTGCAAGAAATCAGTACAATTTAAATTATTGAGGGTGATTAGCGTAGAAAAATGATTAAATTTTATCAAAGTTTCCAAACAAATTAGCGTTTGTTTGTTGAATGATAAATGGTGCACATCATTTGTTCATTCCGTCTTGTTGTTACATCACATTTGTTTTTTGTTTTGTTGTCAAAATTAGTAGCTTTTGCTGAACTTAATGCCAGTCTTTGAAAGTTCGCTGTTTTACCCTGTTGTGTACAATTGACAATATACATACATACAAATAATAACATGCTTGGTAATTTGAAATGGGACTTAACATCCCACTTTCAAATTATAAATACGAAATATTAGTAACAAAATAAAAAATGTTAAAAATTACATTAAAGTATCACAATATTATATGTTTTAAACATAAGTAAATAAACATAATAAAAGATAAAAATCACCAACGGGAACTGTATCAATCTGGATAGGGGTTCCAGTTCATGTCGTCGGTCGGGTTCCACGGTTGGTTAGAGGTGTACTGATAGGCTTGGTTGAGGTCGTAGAGAGTAAATGGTGGTCTCATATCGGGCTGGTGTGGCAGATAGTAAGCAGGTCAGGTCGGTACGTAGTTATTTGGTACCTGAGATGATAGCTGGCTCATGATCTGATGCTGATGATAGTGCCATCTATCATGCTGTCGTTGCTTGGAATGCTCGTACACATTCTCGGCGTGCCACTGCTCGTACTGACTATGTCTAGCCTCGTTTTTCATTTCTACCTCATCTATACGTTGGTAAACGTCAGTAACAGCCTCCCTAATGACATCCCTAATGTCAACCGCTTCCTCCATTTCCTCATCTGAACCTCTCTCTACCTGTGGATGAGAGCCCTGATATGGTACTGCCTGATTGCGTCTGCTCTTTAATACCTTTGAACCTTGATAGACCCGCAATCCTAAAGTCTCATCCTGTTCCCTACACACCATAAGTGGACCCCCTTGATCCCTATCTACACCCAAATACTCTCCAATGAGAGTAACAAAAATACCTCCTCCTATTATTCCCCCGTCCTGTATACCTTCCACCATTTTGGACAGATAAAAACCAACACAGTAGGGGATATTAATAAAGCTTCTAGTGTTTCGAATGCATTTAAGGTAAAATAAATCGTGAAGAGTCATTTTCTCCTTGTTGTTACCTCTTTGTGTAATCGAATTAGCTAAAAATCTATGTATAATACAAAGCTCTGCTTTGTTAATATCTAAATAGGAGTGTCTTCCTCTCCGCGTAAACACATTAAAATTTGACATACGCCTCTAGACGGCGTCATCGTCAAAATTTCTATCTACCCTTTCACCATGATAAATCAAATTTGTACAATCAGGTAGTAGTAATTCGGTGGGAGTGTAAATCTGTAAAGCCCTGGCCATGTCCAGCATGGACATTCTGTACATCCTACAGCCAAGTAAAAATCTAAGAAAATTCTTATCGTCTAACCTATCTACATCCTTATTAAAAGCTATAGAACTCATAAGCTCAACACACCACTCTTTATATACAGGCCTACGAGTGGTAAATAAACGTTCCCAATCGGGAATAGAAGAGCTGCCATACCTTTGGATTAGATGCTGCCTAACTGGGTTAGCAAGGTGGACCCTTTCCAAAGGCTCCCAATCGATTACCCTCGATACTTCCACATTTTTCATTACCAGTTTATATTTGTTACTTTGGTACGTCGGGTAATCTCTCCAACTTCTATCAATCCTTAAATTAGGATGCAAATGTTCTTCATGAATTATTGGGTGTTCTACTATATGGTAAGCGGGAAATACTACGTAGGTAATACTAAATTGTGGATCCGGCTCATAGTATGGTACATGTTGATCATCATGTTGTTGTTGTTGTTCCTGTTGTTGCTCCGATTCGTGATATTGCATCTCTGGCTGTGGTTCCGGAGCAGGTTACCTAGATGATGATGATGCACCATCAGTATCGGTATTTCTCTGCAAAACACATTAAACACAAAATTTGTGCATCCAAATATGCATTAGTGTTAGCAAAATAACAAATTAAAAGAATTACAATAACATGTTTAATCCATATCAAACTTATACTCATTTTCATATTTTTATCAATTCTACACTTTTTCAAATAAGCATATATGAAAATGTTTACAAAGTTCATAAGCATTCAACTCAAATAACATGTTAAAATAACCATTACTAGCAATTAAACAAGTTTCATATGGCATTTACATCAATTTAATCAAGTTCATGAATTTTAGACTTAAAAAGTCCACTTTAATTCTCAAAAATCATGTTTAGGATCAAAGTTTGGATCATTTAGCTACCTAAACATGTTACACTACTTAATTTAGTAATAATTCATGACAAAAACCGGTCATAACCTGTTTATATCAAGAAGCCCCAAATTGTTCAAGAACACATACCCTAGATTTCTAAAAATTTTAAATTTTTTGGCTTCAAATCATGTTAAATAGCATCAATCTAGGTTATACATGCATAATATACTAATAATTTAACTCTAATTACACTAGAAATTAACAAATTAAATTAGGTAAAATTTAGCTCAAGAACACTAAAATTCAAATTTAAAGAGTTTTAGGGGTGAAATCTTTACCTTCTTTGAAAAACTTCTGAACAATTTCATGATTAAAGCGGATTATTGCAAGAAATTTGGTGAATTTTGGTGAAAAATGGCAAAATTTTGAGAGTATTTGGGATGGTTTTCGTATATGTATGTGTTGTAGTGGGATACAGAGGCAGCGAGCTACTCTTTTTAAAGAGGAAACCCCATGCGATCGCATGGGGTCTGATTCTTTTTTTTTTTTTATACAAAAACCTTTAACTAATGAAACAAATAATTAAATTATTTAAAATTTTGTTTCTTTTAAGAATGAAGGCGTTTCGGATCGTTGTCCTAGTTCGTCCCTCGACAAAATTTTAAAATTTGTCACTTTAAAGCGTTGTTTTAAAAGCAAATATTTTTGGGTTTTTTTTAATGTTTTTGGCATACTTTAGATCAATAAGATTAAAAATAATGATAACAAAATTTCTCGTCCCTCCCTTGGGTAAAGCAATTTCAGTTCAACGACATAGTCTTCAACTTACGACGAATTTTCAGAAATCACATTTTTAACTTAATGAAATAAAGTATATTATTGTTTTTAAATTCACACCAAACTTAAATTTAAAATGCATAAAATTAAAAATTCATATTAATATTATTAATATTTTTATACTTTAATTTTACAAACTTATATTGAAAATATTAATTTTTAAAATATTTAAAAGCTTAAATATTTTGATTTTAAAAATTTACTATATTAATTTAATATTAATTTAAAAACAAGGTAAAAATTAAAATGAAAAATCTTTTTTTGGTCTTTTATCCCACTTTAATCAATCAAATGTTATCAAAAATATACGTCCCTCTTTTGGGTAAAGTAATTTCGGCTATATTGCCTAGTTTTACTCCTGACAAATTTCTGAAATATTTTGGATTGATTGATTAAAGATATTTATTCCTTAAGAATAAACGGTAAATTTTGCAGTGATGTAATAAATTTTTGTGTGATATCAATAATTTCGGTTTCGCATACCTAAGTTTATTGAATATCAATTTAATACTTTATAGCGAACGATTCAGTGTTTATTATCAAAAGGTTAAAAGCAATAAATAAAAATAAAAATTGTACATACTTACCTGTGAGATAGAATTCTCAGAGACCTGCTTTAGCCGACTCATAGGAGAGTCGTGTGATTTGATTTTCCATAGCTACATAAGTGTAACCTCGATTCTTCAATAACTTTTCTTCTAAACATATGAACGGTCCTTCTCTGCATAGAGTAACAAATTCGGTATTTGAATATATTTGATTGTTCGAACATTTACCTTCGTGTGACCATTTCCGCATTTATGAAATCTTTCAAGGTGTCGTGCTCTTCTTTTTGTTGCGAATTTTGATTTTTCTTTACTAAAATGTGTCTTATGATGATCTTTCCTGAGTTCTTTCCTTACTTCATCCATTTTGCCTCTTATGAACGATACTAGTTCACTCGGAAAGATGTTATTATTACGTTTAGTAATCATAGCGTGTAGTAGTAGACCATGGTTTTGATCAAAGGAATTCTTCATCTCGTAAAACCTAAAAATATAAAAATTCAGAATTGAGGGAGAAGACTAGTTATTTAGGGTCTGCTAAGGAAATACCATTCGGATTCCATTCTCGAGAACTACACGAAAACAGAATATCTAACTCTAACAGAAATACATATTACCCTTAAAAGATTTGAATCTTCTCACACTTAGTTAGATGTGGTATCGAAATTGTGATTAACTTCGTTTTCAATTGGACTATCAACAACTTGTATATCTCTGACTTTTGCTTCAAGCCAATTGTCGATTTCCTCTGTAACTTTCACAAATTCAACTAACATTGCTTTTTCTTTAGGCGACAAATTGGATACTAATCGGTTACATAACTTAAAGTTCCCCTTAATCCTAGCATCCTGAATCCGTTTATGAAGTTTCTTCGTTGAACTGTTGAAAACGGGTTCATATAATTTCGTATCAATAATGGGGTTCTTAGTTATCGGGTTATCATTAGTTGTTTCTTCATCTTCCCCACACTTAGGTGTTTATTAGTTCAACAGTTTTGGTTGGTGGAGATCTAAACTTTCGGTTCACAAAGGTAACCGATTTGTCACCATCCCTAAGTGTCATTCTACCTTCTCTTACATCAATGAACGCCTCGGTGGTTGCTAAAAATGGACGACCTAAAATTAGAGGAATATCAAGGTCTTCCTCCATATTAATAACTATGAAGTTTGCAACAAAGGTCAAACTTCCCACTTTAACAAGTAAATTGTTTGCTATTCCAATCGGGTGTTTAATGGTTTGATCAAATAATTGAACACCTATTCTGGTTGGTCTTAATTTACCCACACCTAATCTTTTGTATAAGGAAAGAGGCATAACATTTGCACTTGCTCCTAAATCTGCGAGTCCATTATACATAGCACCATCGTTAAGCAAGCAAGAAATGATAAATTCACCTGGGTCTCCTACTTTAGTAAGTAGAGTTGGTTTGTTAACCTTTTCCAAGTGATCTTTTCTTAGTTCTTTCACTTCTACTTGAACTTCTTGTTCACATTTTTCTTCGTTTCTTGGAATGGGAGGTTTGTGTAGGAATTCTTCTTCATCACTCCAATTTGAAGCTTCCCCATCTTCTAATTTTGGTTTTTCATATATTGTTGATAACATATTTATGTTTTCATTCTGAGGGTTTTCTTGGGTGGTGAAATTATGATTGACTTCATTGTCAACTTCCATCGGACCATGTATGTAATGTTTAACTCTGTGACCATTAACTTTAAATTCAATCCCATTTGAATTTATTAACTCTATTGTTCCATATGGGAAAACTCTTTTGACTATGAATGGTCCAGACCATCTTAATTTCAGTTTTTCAGTAAATAACTTGAATCGTGAATTGAAAAGATGAACTCTGTCTCCTTCTTTAAATTTTTTTGAACTTCTGATTCTTTTATCATGCCATTTCTTCGTTCTTTCTTTATAAATTAACGAATTTTCGTATGCTTCATGTCTTAATTCTTCTAATTCGTTTAGTTGACTTAACCGTAGACGTCCGGCTTCATGTAAGTCAAGATTACATGTCTTCAAAGCCCAAAATGCTTTGTGCTCAATTTCTACTGGAAGGTAACATGCTTTTTCGTAAACGAGTTTAAAAGGTGTGGTACCAATTGGAGTTTTGTAGGCTGTTCTAAAAGCCCAGAGTGCATCCTCCAATTTCATTGACCATTCCTTCGGATTTGATCCTACGGTTTTCTCTAGAATACGTTTTAATGCTCGGTTGGTATTTTCAACTTGTCCACTTGTTTGTGGATGATAAGCGGTTGAGATTTTATGAGTTACTCCATATCTTTTGAGAACTTTCTCAAGTTGATTATTACAAAAATGAGTACCCCGATCACTTATTAAAGCTTTCGGTGTTCCAAACCTTGCAAAAAGACATTTTAAAAAATTGACTACAACTCGTGCATCGTTAGTTGAGAGAGCTTGTGCTTCCGCCCATTTAGATACATAATCAATAGCAAAGAGAATGTAGAGATTATTATGAGATTTTGGAAATGGACCCATAAAGTCAATACCCCAAACGTCAAATACTTCACATACTTGAATGACATTTTATGGCATTTCATCACATTGACTTATTTTTCCGGCCCTTTGACTTGCATCACAGGATTTACAAAGAAGGTGTGCGTCTTTGAAAATTGTAGGCCAATAGAGTCCAGCGTCGTAAACTTTTCTTGCTGTGAGTTGAGGCCCATAATGCCCTCCTGTTGGTCCTGTGTGACAGTGGTTTAAGATTTGACTAGCTTCTTCTTCGAATACACATCGGCGTATTATTCCATCGGGACAACTTTTAAACAAATGTGGATCTTCCCAGAAATAGTGTTTTATATCACTAAAAAATTTCTTTCGTTTTTGGTACGACAACCCTTTTTCAAGGAATCCACATACTAAGTAGTTTGCATAGTCTGCAAACCATGGAATTTCATTATAATCTATCTTTAATAGATATTCATCAGGAAAGTTATCTTGTATAGCCGATTCATTTAGAACTTCTAATTCGGGATTTTCAAGACGAGAAAGATGATCAGCGGCGAGATTTTCTGCTCTCTTTTTTTTTCGGATTTCAATATCGAACTCTTGTAAGAGTAAGATCCAACGGATTAATCGTGGTTTAGCATCTTGTTTTGAAAATAGGTATCTAAGAGCAGAATGGTCGGTATAGACCACCGTTTTAGCTAGAACGAGATATGAACGAAATTTGTCAAAAGCAAAGACAATAGCAAGGAGTTCTTTTTCAGTAGTTGTGTAATTCATTTGTGCTCCTTGTAACATTTTACTAGCGTAATAAATAGGTTGAAATCGTTTTTCAATCCTTTGTCCTAAAACGGCTCCCATTGCAAAATCACTTGCATCGCACATAAGTTCAAATGGTAGATTCCAATTTGGAGTTATCATGATCGGAGCATTAGTGAGTTTTTCTTTAAGAATATTAAAAGATTTAATGCATTCATCTGAAAAGATGAATGGAGCATCCTTTTCTAGGAGTTTATTCATAGGAGTGGCAATCTTAGAAAAATATTTTATGAAACGTCGGTAAAAACCGGCATGCCCTAGAAAACTTCTAACTCCTCTAACATTGGTGGGATGTGGAAGTTTAGCAATTACATCTACTTTAGCTCTATCCACTTCAATTCCTTCCTTTGAAATTTTACGACCAATAACGATGCCTTCTTTAACCATGAAATGGTATTTCTCCCAGTTAAGAACTAGATTTGATTGTTCGCATCTAATAAGCATTCATTCAAGATTAACTAGACATGATTCAAAAGTATCACCGAAGACTGAGAAGTCATCCATGAAAACTTCCATGCATTCTTCTATCATGTCGTGAAAAATCACCATCATGCTCCTTTGAAAGGTTGCCGGGGCGTTGCAAAGTCCAAATGGCATGCGTTTGTAAGCAAAAGTACCATAAGGGCACGTGAATGTGGTTTTCTCTTGGTCCTCAGGTGCTATTAGAATTTGAAAATATCCGGAAAAACCGTCAAGAAAACAATAGTAACTGTTTCCAGCTAACCTTTTCAACATTTGATCAATGAAAGGTAAGGGAAAGTGATCTTTTCTGGTGGCGTCATTTAATTTTCTATAATCAATACAAACTCGCCATCCTGTTACAGTCCTAGTAGGAATAAGCTCATTTTTTTCATTTGTGATGACAGTCATGCCACCCTTCTTAGGCACGCATTGAACTGGGCTTACCCATGGACTATCAGAGATTGGATAAATTAAACCTGCATCTAGCAGTTTAATAATTTCTTTCTTAACAACATCTTGCATATTAGAATTTAGTCTTCATTGGCGTTGCACATACGTTTTATGACCTTCTTCCAAAAGGATTTTATGTGTGCAATACGAAGGATTTATGCCTTTAATGTCATGAATTTTCCATGCAATAGCTGGTTTATGAGCTTTTAGCAAAGAAATGAGTTGAGATTTTTCATTTTCTGTAAGAGAAGACGATATTATTACAGGTAATTCAGATTCACCATGTAAATAAGCATATTCCAAATGGTTTGGAAGTGGCATTAACTCTAATGTCGGTGGTTCTTCTATCGATGATTTGTATCAATATCTGTTTTCCTCTTTTAACATTTGAAGTTCTTCTGTTGTTGGTTCATATTCATTAGCCATAAGTGTAGCTAACATTTCAGCTTCATCAATTGGTACAGTTCCTTCTCCTAAAGAACATTCTCCTGTTCCTTGTAATTCTGGAAATTCTTCTAAAAATTCTGCATGTGAATCTATAGTTTGAATATAATAACATGTATCATCTGCAGATTGCGGTTGTTGCATGGCTCTATCAACAGAAAAGGTAACACTCTCGTCCTCTATACTTAGGGTCAGTTTCTTACCAAACACTTCTATTATTGCTTTAGCCGTGTTTAAGAATGGTCTTCCTAATATAAGAGGAACTCGAGAATCTTCTTCCATGTCCAAAATAACAAAATCTACTGGAAATACTAAAGTACAACTTTAACTAGCATGTTCTCCATTATCCCTCTAGGATATTTTACTGATCGATCTGCTAGTTGTATGCTTATTCGTGTTGGTTTCAATTCTCCAAGGTCTAGTTTAGCGTATATTGAATACGGCATTAAATTTATACTAGCACCTAAATCTGCCAACGCTTCTGTTGAACTAAGACTACCCAGAAAACATGGAATTGTGAAACTTCCTGGATCTGATAATTTTTCTAGTATCTTATTCAACAGCGCTGCAGAACAATTAGCATTCATTGTAACAGCCGAAAGTTCTTCCATTTTCTTTCTATTTGTGATTAGATCTTTCAAGAATTTGGCATATCTAGGCATTCCTGAAATCACATCAATGAAAGGAAGATTGACATTTATTTGTTTAAACATATCCAAAAATTTGGATTGCTCGGCTTCAAGTCTTTTTTTTTTCTCATTTTACTCAGGTAAGGAAGTGGTGGTTGGTATGGTTTAACATAAGGTTTAGCCTTAACTGTGCTATCTTCATTAACCTTTTCAACTACCGGTTCCGTTTCCTTATCTTGTTCAGGTTGTGGTGCCTGTGGAGTGGGAATAGAGTCATCAGAAATTACAGGTATTTTAGGTGGTTTAAGTGTAATACCACTTCTTATGGTAATGGCTTTAGCTGTTTCATTCTGGGGGTTAGCATTTGTATCACTAGGTAGACTCCCTAGTTTTCTTTCACCTACCAACCTTGCTAGGTTACTTACTTCTTGTTCCAGATTTTGAATAGAAGCTTGTCGATTTCTAAATGCTTGGGCATTTTGTTCATTGGTTTGTTTCTGAGATGTGAAAAATTGAGTTTGAGATTCAACTAGCTTCGACATCATGTCTTCTAAATTTGGCTTTTTATCATCGGTTTATGGTGGTTTATATTGAAAAATAGGTCTTTGCTGATTGTAAGTTTTATTGGGTACTTGTTGATTGCTAGGACCATGTTGGTTGTTGTATGGAACATTTAGGTTATAATTCTGATTTTGATTGTAGTTTGGTCTTGGCGATTGATAATTATTCTCATAATTATTTCCAGGCCTTTGGTTCATGTATGAAACATTCTCTCTCTGTTCTATTGTTTGTTCAATACTGAGACAATCTTTTGTCAAATGTGGTCCTCCACACTGCTCACAACTAATTCGTATAGCGTGAATATCTTTAGTCATCTTTTCCATTCGTCTCTCGAAAGCATCTATCTTTGCGGACATGGAATCAAAGTCATGGCTAGAATCGGCTTTAGCCGCTTTAGATGATCTAACGATATCTTTTTCTTGGTGCCACTCATGTGAGTGGGAAGCAGTGTTATCAATAATTTTGTAAGCTTCAGTTGCGGTTTTCTTCATAATGGAACCACCAGCTGCTATATCGATGTCTTTTCATGTAGTGATGTCGCATCCTTGGTAGAATATTTGTACTATTTGATAAGTGTCTAAACCATGTTGCGGAAATCCTCTTAACAACTTTCCAAATCTTGTCCACGCCTCATATAGAGTTTCATTTGGTTTTTACGTGAACGTAACAATTTCTCCTTGAAGTCTCACAGCTTTAGATGCCGGAAAGAATTATTTAAGAAAATTTTCAACTAAAACGTCCCATGTATCAATCGCCCCATCAGGTAACGATTCTAACCAATCTTTGGCTTCTCCCTTTAAAGTCCAGGGAAATAACATGAGATATATCTGTTCATCCTCCACTTCTCGGATTTTAAATAGAGTACAAATCCTATTAAAGGTACGAAGATGTTCGTTTGGATCTTCCTTCGGCGCACCACTAAATTTGCATTGATTAGTTACCATGTGTAGGATTTGTCCTTTGATTTCATAATCTGGCGCATTAATGTCTGGTTGAGTAATTGCATGACCTTGGCCAGTGCGTTTAGCTCTCATTCGGTCTTCCATACTTAGAGGTTCCAGATTTTCTATGATTGAATTTGTTGAATCTGAATCACTAGAGGATTCTGATTTAATGGTTTCTTCCTCAACAATTTCTGGATGAGTGATTTGTGGTTCAGGAGGAATGATTAGTGGTTCAGGATCTCTGAATTGTCCCTGAATATCCTCCGGATTCTCAATTGTGAGGTCGGGTTAAAAAAATGGATTATCGAAAATTTGAATTGGAGTACTTGGTCGACTAGATGACGATTCTAAAGAAAAATTAACGGCGACAATGTTGGCTAGATGTCTTGATCGAGTTACAGGTGGTGAACGTATGAAAGGTGGTGAATGTTTTGCTCGGTGCATTCACTGAATATCCTATTAGTTATAAAAATAAAAATTATATAAGTTATCAAATTAAAAGACTTTTCTGATTTTGCCCACGTTTCGAATAGCCAATAGATGCAGCAGGTTGCCAGGACCCTTTAAATCGGAAGCCCACAACTCGCCACTAACAAATACAACTATTACTACGAACCAAAAAAATTTGGATGTCTATCAATTTAACCGCTTAAAATAATTTTTCCGTCGAAATTTTAAAGAAAATAAAGAAAATTCTATGTCCTAAAAACCAGAGCGTCGAGAAATAAGAAAGAAAAAGAACGCGTCGAAAAACGTCGAAAAATAAAAGGTCGAAAAAATAATTGTCGAAAAATAAACAGTCGAAAAATAAAAATAAGAAAATAAGCGTCGAAACTTAAAAGGTACTAAATACTAAAAACTTACGTCTAAAGTGAAATGTCCCGTTCTTATTGATTAAAAACGTTCCATATTAATTGATTTCGTTGCGAGGTTTTGACCTCTATATGAGACGTTTTTCAAAGACTGCATTCATTTTAAAACAAACCATAACCTTTATTTCATCAATAAAGGTTTAAAAAGCTTTACGTAGATTATCAAATAATGATAATCTAAAATATCCTGTTTACACACGACCATTACATAATGGTTTACAATACAAATATGTTACAACAAAATAAGTTTCTTGAATGCAGTTTTTACACAATATCATACAAGCATGGACTCCAAATCTCGTCCATATTTAAGTATGCGACAGCGGAAGCTCTTAATAATCACCTGAGAATAAACATGCTTAAAACGTCAACAAAAATGTTGGTGAGTTATAGGTTTAACCTATATATATCAAATCATAATAATAGACCACAAGATTTCATATTTCAATACACATCCCATACATAGAGATAAAAATCATTCATATGGTGAACACCTGGTAACCGACAATAACAAGATGCATATATAAGAATATCCCCATCATTCCGGGACACCCTTCGGATATGATATAAATTTCGAAGTACTAAAGCATCCGGTACTTTGGATGGGGTTTGTTAGGCCCAATAGATCTATCTTTAGGATTCGCGTCAATTAGGGTGTCTGTTCCCTAATTCTTAGATTACCAGACTTAATAAAAAGGGGCATATTCGATTTCGATAATTCAACCATAGAATGTAGTTTCACGTACTTGTGTCTATTTTGTAAATCATTTATAAAACCTGCATGTATTCTCATCCCAAAAATATTAGATTTTAAAAGTGGGACTATAACTCACTTTCACAGATTTTTACTTCGTCGGGAAGTAAGACTTGGCCACTGGTTGATTCACGAACCTATAACAATATATACATATATATCAAAGTATGTTCAAAATATATTTACAACACTTTTAATATATTTTGATGTTTTAAGTTTCTTAAGTCAACTGTCCTCGTTAGTAACCTACAACTAGTTGTCCACAGTTAGATGTACAGAAATAAATCGATAAATATTATCTTGAATCAATCCACGACCCAGTGTATACGTATCTCAGTATTGATCACAACTCAAACTATATATATTTTGGAATCAACCTCAACCCTGTATAGCTAACTCCAACATTCACATATAGAGTGTCTATGGTTGTTCCGAAATATATATAGATGTGTCGACATGATAGGTCGAAACATTGTATACGTGTCTATGGTATCTCAAGATTACATAATATACAATACAAGTTGATTAAGTTATGGTTGGAATAGATTTGTTACCAATTTTCACGTAGCTAAAATGAGAAAAATTATCCAATCTTGTTTTACCCATAACTTCTTTATTTTAAATCCGTTTTGAGTGAATCAAATTGCTATGGTTTCATTTTGAACTCTATTTTATGAATTTAAACAGAAAAAGTATAGGTTTATAGTCGGAAAAATAAGTTACAAGTCATTTTTGTAAAGGTAGTCATTTCAGTCGAAAGAACGACGTCTAGATGACCATTTTAGAAAACATACTTCCACTTTGAGTTTAACCATAATTTTTTTGGATATAGTTTCATGTTCATAATAAAAATCATTTTCTCAGAATAACAACTTTTAAATCAATGTTTATCATAGTTTTTAATTAACTAACCCAAAACAGCCCGCGGTGTTACTACGACGGCGTAAATCCGGTTTTACGGTGTTTTTCGTGTTTCCAGGTTTTAAATCATTAAGTTAGCATATCATATAGATATAGAACATGTGTTTAGTTAATTTTAAAAGTCAAGTTAGAAGGATTAACTTTTGTTTGCGAACAAGTTTAGAATTAACTAAACTATGTTCTAGTGATTACAAGTTTAAACCTTTGAATAAGATAGTTTTATATATATGAATCGAATGATGTTATGAACATCATTACTACCTCAAGTTTAGTAGGTAAACCTACTGGAAGTGACAAGAAATGATCTAGCTTCAAAGGATCTTGGATGGCTTGAAAGTTCTTGAAGTAGGATCATGACACGAAAACAAGTTCAAGTAAGATCATCACTTGAAATAAGATTGTTATAGTTATAGAAATTGAACCAAAGTTTGAATATGATTATTACCTTGTATTAGAATGATAACCTACTGTAAGAAACAAAGATTTCTTGAGGTTGGATGATCACCTTACAAGATTGGAAGTGAGCTAGCAAACTTGAAAGTATTCTTGATTTTATGTAACTAGAACTTGTAGAATTTATGAAGAACACTTAGAACTTGAAGATAGAACTTTAGAGAGATCAATTAGATGAAGAAAATTGAAGAATGAAAGTGTTTGTAGGTGTTTTTGGTCTTTGGTGTATGGATTAGATATAAAGGATATGTAATTTTGTTTTCATGTAAATAAGTCATGAATGATTACTCATATTTTTGTAATTTTATGAGATATTTCATGCTAGTTGCCAAATGATGGTTCCCACATGTGTTAGGTGACTCACATGGGCTGCTAAGAGCTGATTATTGGAGTGTATATACCAATAGTACATACATCTAAAAGCTGTGTATTGTACGAGTACGAATACGGGTGCATACGAGTAGAATTGTTGATGAAACTGAACGAGGATGTAATTGTAAGCATTTTTGTTAAGTAGAAGTATTTTGATAAGTGTATTGAAGTCTTTCAAAAGTGTATAAATACATATTAAAACACTACATGTATATACATTTTAACTGAGTCGTTAAGTCATCGTTAGTCGTTACATGTAAGTGTTGTTTTGAAACCTTTAGGTTAACGATCTCAATTAATGTTGTTAACCCATTGTTTATTATATCTAATGAGAAGTTAAATTATTATATTATCATGATATTATGATATATAATATATCTTAGTATGATATATATACAGTTAAATGTCGTTACAACGATAATCGTTTCATATATGTCTCGTTTTGAAATCCTTAAGTTAGTAGTCTTGTTTATATGTATATAACTCATTGTTAATATACTTATGGAGATACTTACTTATCATAATCTCATGTTAACCATATGTATATCCATATATATATCGTCATGTCGTTTTTACAAGTTTTAACGTTCGTGAATCGCCGGTCAACTTGGGTGGTCAATTGTCTATATGAAACATATTTCAATTAATCAAGTCTTAACAAGTTTGATTGCTTAAAATGTTGGAAACATTTAATTATGTAAATATCAATCTCAATTAATATATATAAACATGGAAAAGTTCGGGTCACTACAGTACCTACCCGTTAAATAAATTTCGTCCCGAAATTTTAAGCTGTTGAAGGTGTTGACGAATCTTCTGGAAATAGATGCGGGTATTTCTTCTTCATCTGATCTTCACACTCCCAGGTGAACTCGGGTCCTCTACGAGCATTCCATCGAACCTTAACAATTGGTATCTTGTTTTGCTTAAGTCTTTTAACCTCACGATCCATTATTTCGACGGGTTCTTCGATGAATTGAAGTTTTTCGTTGATTTGGATTTCATCTAACGGAATAGTGAGATCTTCTTTAGCAAAACATTTCTTCAAATTCGAGACGTGGAAAGTGTTATGTACAGCCGCGAGTTGTTGAGGTAATTCTAGTCGGTAAGCTACTGTTCCGACACGATCAATAATCTTGAATGGTCCAATATACTTTGGATTTAATTTCCTTCGTTTACCAAATCGAACAACGCCTTTCCAAGGTGCAACTTTAAGCATGACCATCTCTCCAATTTCAAATTCTATATCTTTTCTTTTAATGTCAGCGTAGCTCTTTTGTCGACTTTGGGCGGTTTTCAACCGTTGTTGAATTTGGATGATCTTCTCGGTAGTTTCTTGTATAATCTCCGGACCCGTAATCTGTCTATCCCCCACTTCATTCCAACAAATCGGAGACCTGCACTTTCTACCATAAATTGCTTCAAACGGCGCCATCTCAATGCTTGAATGGTAGCTGTTGTTGTAGGAAAATTCTGCTAACGGTAGATGTCGATCCCAACTGTTTCCGAAATCAATAACACATGCTCGTAGCATGTCTTCAAGCGTTTGTATCGTCCTTTCGCTCTGCCCATCAGTTTGTGGATGATAGGCAGTACTCATGTCTAGACGAGTTCCTAATGCTTGCTGTAATGTCTGCCAAAATCTTGAAATAAATCTGCCATCCCTATCAGAGATAATAGAGATTGGTATTCCATGTCTGGAGACGACTTCCTTCAAATATAGTCGTGCTAACTTCTCTATCTTGTCATCTTCTCTTATTGGCAGGAAGTGTGCTGATTTGGTGAGACGATCAACTATTACCCAAATAGTATCAAAACCACTTGCAGTCCTTGGCAATTTAGTGATGAAATCCATGGTAATGTTTTCCCATTTCCATTCCGGGATTTCGGGTTGTTGAAGTAGACCTGATGGTTTTTGATGCTCAGCTTTGACCTTAGAACACGTCAAACATTCTCCTACGTATTTAGCAACATCGGCTTTCATACCCGGCCACCAAAAATGTTTCTTGAGATCCTTGTACATCTTCCCCGTTCCAGGATGTATTGAGTATCTGGTTTTATGAGCTTCTCTAAGTACCATTTCTCTCATATCTCCAAATTTTGGTACCCAAATTCTTTCAGCCCTATACCGGGTTCCGTCTTCCCGAATATTAAGATGCTTCTCCGATCCTTTGGGTATTTCATCCTTTAAATTTCCCTCTTTTAAAACTCCTTGTTGCGCCTCCTTTATTTGAGTAGTAATGTTATTATGAATCATTATATTCATAGATTTTACTCGAATGGGTTCTCTGTCCTTCCTGCTCAAGGCATCGGCTACCACATTTGCCTTCCCCGGGTGGTAACGAATCTCAAAGTCGTAATCATTCAATAATTCAATCCACCTACGCTGCCTCATATTCAGTTGTTTCTGATTAAATATGTGTTGAAGACTTTTGTGGTCGGTATATATAATACTTTTGACCCCATATAAGTAGTGCCTCCAAGTCTTTAATGCAAAAACAACCGCGCCTAATTCCAAATCATGCGTCGTATAATTTTGTTCGTGAATCTTCAATTGTCTAGACGCATAAGCAATCACCTTCGTTCGTTGCATTAATACACAACCGAGACCTTGCTTTGATGCATCACAATAAATCACAAAATCATCATTCCCTTCAGGCAATGACAATATAGGTGCCGTAGTTAGCTTTTTCTTCAATAACTGAAACGCTTTCTCTTGTTCATCATTCCATTCAAATTTCTTCCCTTTATGCGTTAATGCAGTCAAGGGTTTTGCTATTCTGGAAAAGTCTTGGATGAACCTTCTGTAGTAACCAGCTAGTCCTAAAAACTGGCGTATGTGTTTCAGAGTTTTCGGGGTTTCCCACTTTTCAACAGTTTCTATCTTTGCCGGATCCACCTTAATACCTTCTTTGTTCACTATGTGACCGAGGAATTGAACTTCTTCCAACCAAAATGCACACTTTGAAAACTTAGCGTACAATTCTTCCTTCCTCAATACTTCTAACACCTTTCTCAAATGTTCACCGTGTTCTTGGTCATTCTTTGAGTAAATAAGTATGTCATCAATGAAAACAATGACAAACTTGTCAAGGTATGGTCCACACACTCGGTTCATAAGGTCCATGAACACAACTGGTGCATTAGTTAAACCAAACGGCATGACCATAAACTCGTAATGACCGTAACGTGTTCTGAAAGCAGTCTTTGGAATATCATCTTCTTTCACCCGCATTTGATGATACCCGGAACGTAAGTCAATCTTTGAATAAACAGACGAGCCTTGTAGTTGATCAAATAAGTCATCGATTCTCGGTAGTGGGTAGCGGTTCTTGATGGTAAGTTTGTTCAACTCTCGGTAGTCGATACACAACCTGAATGTACCATCTTTCTTCTTGACAAACAAAACAGGAGCTCCCCACGGTGATGTGCTTGGTCGAATGAAACCACGCTCTAAAAGTTCTTGTAATTGGCTTTGTAGTTCTTTCATCTCGCTGGGTGTGAGTCTGTAAGGAGCACGAGCTATTGGTGCAGCTCCTGGTACAAGATCTATTTGAAATTCAACGGATCGATGTGGGGGTAATCCCGGTAATTCTTTCGGAAATACATCGGGAAATTCTTTTGCGATGGGAACATCATTGATGCTCTTTTCTTCAGTTTGTACTTTCTCGACGTGTGCTAGAATAGCATAGCAACCTTTTCTTATTAGTTTTTGTGCCTTCAAATTACTAATAAGATGTAGCTTC
Source organism: Rutidosis leptorrhynchoides (assembly GCF_046630445.1). Lineage (NCBI taxonomy): Eukaryota > Viridiplantae > Streptophyta > Magnoliopsida > Asterales > Asteraceae > Rutidosis > Rutidosis leptorrhynchoides. The sequence goes on from NC_092338.1 coordinate 294,996,143, forward strand.
GTGTTGCCCTTTTCTCCGTACACCATTAAGGGTTTTCCTTTTTCTCGTATAATGCGAATTGCATTTTTGTAACAAACGATCTCTGCTTTCACTTCTTTCAACCAGTCCATACCGATTATCACATCAAAACTCCCTAACTCTACTGGTATCAAATCAATCTTAAATGTTTCGCTAACCAGTTTAATTTCTCGATTCCGACATATATTATCTGCTGAAATTAATTTACCATTTGCTAATTCGAGTAAAAATTTACTATCCAAAGGCGTCAATGGACAACTTAATTTAGCACAAAAATCTCTACTCATATAGCTTCTATCCGCACCCGAATCAAATAAAACGTAAGCAGATTTATTGTCAATAAGAAACGTACTCGTAACAAGCTCCGGGTCTTCCTGTGCCTCTGCCGCATTAATATTGAAAACTCTTCCGCGGCCTTGTCCATTCGTGTTCTCCTGGTTCGGGCAATTTCTAATAATGTGGCCCAGTTTTCCACATTTATAACAAACTACATTGGCATAACTTGCTCCGACACTACTTGCTCCGCCATTACTCGTTCCGACACCATTTGTTCCTTTCGTTCTGTTAACCCCTGGTCCGTAGACATCACACTTCGCCGCGCTATGACCATTTCTTTTACACTTATTGCAAAATTTGGTGCAGAACCCCGAGTGATACTTTTCACACCTTTGGCATAGCTGCTTCTGATTGTTGTTGTTGTTGCGGTTATTATTGTTGTTAAGATGATTGTTGTGGTTGTTGTTGTTGTTGTTGTTGTTGTTGGGCCGTTTGTTGTAGTTGCGATTGATGTTGCGATTGTTAGGATAGTTGTTGCGATTATTGTTATAATTGCTGTTGTTGTTGTATTGGTGATTCTTATCACCGTTTTCCTCCCACTTTCTTTTGACTTGCTTCACATTGGCCTCTTCAGCAGTCTGTTCTTTAATTCTTTCTTCAATCTGGTTCACTAGTTTGTGAGCCATTCTACATGCCTGTTGTATGGAGGCGGGCTCGTGTGAACTTATATCTTCTTGGATTCTTTCCGGTAATCCTTTCACAAACGCGTCGATCTTCTCTTCCTCATCTTCGAATGCTCCCGGACACAATAGGCACAATTCTGTGAATCGTCTTTCGTACGTGGTAATATCAAATCCTTGGGTTCGTAACCCTCTAAGTTCTGTCTTGAGCTTATTGACCTCGGTTCTGGGACGGTACTTCTCGTTCATCAAGTGCTTGAATGCTGACCACGGTAGTGCGTACGCATCGTCTTGTCCCACTTGCTCTAGATAGGTATTCCACCATGTTAACGCAGAACCTGTGAAGGTATGCGTAGCGTACTTCACTTTGTCCTCTTCAGTACACTTACTTATGGCAAACACCGATTCAACCTTCTCGGTCCACCGTTTCAATCCGATCGGTCCTTCGGTTCCATCAAATTCTAAAGGTTTGCAGGCAGTGAATTCTTTGTAGGTGCATCCTACACGATTTCCTGTACTGCTAGATCCAAGGTTATTGTTGGTATGTAGCGCAGCCTGTACTGCGGCTATGTTTGAAGCTAGAAAAGTACGGAATTCCTCTTCATTCATATTCACGGTGTGTCGAGTAGTCGGTGCCATTTCCTTCAAAATAGTTAAATGGAACAAGTTAATCATACAGAATATTAAGAGTAGTTAATAGTATTTCGTAGCATAATATGAACTCATTTATAAAAGCTTTTTCTTCATATTAGCGTTTTATAAGTTTAAATTCGGGTAGTACCTACCCGTTAAGTTCATACTTAGTAGCTAATATACAATTCAACTACTACAATTCTATATGAAAAACTGATTATAATAATATTTCGCGTTCAAACTTTTATACAATATTTTACAAACTTACAATACCGCTTATTTTACATAAAGCATGAAATATAGCACACAATAACTTTGATACAAGATAGTTGTGAAGATAATTCTAGCTAGTACACAAGTCGTTCAGCAAAGGCAATAAAGACACGTAATTCATACGTCCAGAAACAAGTCATGCATTCTGGTTTTACTAGGACTACTTCCCATCCTTGGTCTTGTGCAACATAACCGTTATGGCCGTTGATAAGACAGCGTGTTGTAACGTCGTCAAAGGGACGAGGGTTACGTAATGTCCAACAGTCCCGTAACAATCTAAAAACCTCATTTCTTACCCCAATTACCGACTCCGTCACTTGTGGGAACGTTTTGTTTAATAGTTGTAGCCCGATGTTCTTGTTCTCACTTTGGTGAGAAGCGAACATTACTAATCCGTAAGCATAACATGCTTCTTTATGTTGCATATTAGCCGCTTTTTCTAAATCACGAAGTCCAATATTCGGATATATTGAGTCAAAATAATTTCTTAACCCATTGCGTAAAATAGCATTTGGGTTCCCCGCAATATATGCGTCAAAGTAAACACATCGTAACTTATGGGTTTCCCAATGTGATATCCCCCATCTTTCAAACGAAAGTCTCTTATAAACCAAGACATTCTTGGAACGTTCTTCGAATGTCTTACAAACTGATCTCGCCTTAAATAGTTGTGCCGAGGAATTCTGACCGACTCTAGACAAGATTTCATCAATCATGTCTCCGGGTAGGTCTCTTAAAATATTGGGTTGTCTATCCATTTTACGTTTTTATACTGTAAAATAGACAAGAGTTAGATTCATAAAAAAAATACTTATTAATACAAGCAATTTTTACATATATCATAAAGCATAAGCACACTACATTACATATATTACACCACATGAATACAACTATCTTATTCCGACTCGCTTGTTTCTTCTTCTTCGGTTTTGGTTCGTTTTGCCAAGTTTCTAGGGATATATGATTTTCCCCTAATACGAGCCGTCGTTATCCACATTGGTTTAGAAAAACCTGGTGGTTTAGAGGTTCCCGGGTCATTGTTACAACTTAAGGACTTCGGGGGTTGACGATACATATAAAGTTCATCGGGGTTGGAATTAGATTTCTCTATTTTTATGCCCTTTCCCTTATTATTTTCTTTTGCCTTTTTAAATTCAGTTGGGGTAATTTCTATAACATCATCGGAATTCTCGTCGGAATCCGATTCATCGGAGAATTGGTAATCCTCCCAATATTTTGCTTCCTTGGCGAAAACACCATTGACCATAATTAACCTTGGTCGGTTGGTTGAGGATTTTCTTTTACTTAACCGTTTTATTATTTCCCCCACCGGTTCTATTTCTTCATCCGGTTCCGATTCTTCTTCCGGTTCCGATTCTTCTTCCGGTTCCGACTCTTCTTCCGGTTCCTCTTCGGGAACTTGTGAATCAGTCCACGAATCATTCCAATTTACATTTGACTCTTCATTATTATTAGGTGAGTCAATGGGACTTGTTCTAGAGGTAGACATCTATCACATAATATCAAACGCGTTAAGAGATTAATATATCACATAATATTCACATGTTAAAAATATATAGTTTCCAACAAAATTTGTTAAGCAATCATTTTTCAAGTAAACACGGTCGAAGTCCAGACTCACTAATGCATCCTAACAAACTCGATAAGACACACTAATGCAAAATTCTGGTTCTCTAAGACCAACGCTCGGATACCAACTGAAATGTCCCGTTCTTATTGATTAAAAACGTTCCATATTAATTGATTTCGTTGCGAGGTTTTGACCTCTATATGAGACGTTTTTCAAAGACTGCATTCATTTTAAAACAAACCATAACCTTTATTTCATCAATAAAGGTTTAAAAAGCTTTACGTAGATTATCAAATAATGATAATCTAAAATATCCTGTTTACACACGACCATTACATAATGGTTTACAATACAAATATGTTACAACAAAATAAGTTTCTTGAATGCAGTTTTTACACAATATCATACAAGCATGGACTCCAAATCTCGTCCTTATTTAAGTATGCGACAGCGGAAGCTCTTAATAATCACCTGAGAATAAACATGCTTAAAACGTCAACAAAAATGTTGGTGAGTTATAGGTTTAACCTATATATATCAAATCATAATAATAGACCACAAGATTTCATATTTCAATACACATCCCATACATAGAGATAAAAATCATTCATATGGTGAACACCTGGTAACCGACAATAACAAGATGCATATATAAGAATATCCCCATCATTCCGGGACACCCTTCGGATATGATATAAATTTCGAAGTACTAAAGCATCCGGTACTTTGGATGGGGTTTGTTAGGCCCAATAGATCTATCTTTAGGATTCGCGTCAATTAGGGTGTCTGTTCCCTAATTCTTAGATTACCAGACTTAATAAAAAGGGGCATATTCGATTTCGATAATTCAACCATAGAATGTAGTTTCACGTACTTGTGTCTATTTTGTAAATCATTTATAAAACCTGCATGTATTCTCATCCCAAAAATATTAGATTTTAAAAGTGGGACTATAACTCACTTTCACAGATTTTTACTTCGTCGGGAAGTAAGACTTGGCCACTGGTTGATTCACGAACCTATAACAATATATACATATATATCAAAGTATGTTCAAAATATATTTACAACACTTTTAATATATTTTGATGTTTTAAGTTTCTTAAGTCAGCTGTCCTCGTTAGTAACCTACAACTAGTTGTCCACAGTTAGATGTACAGAAATAAATCGATAAATATTATCTTGAATCAATCCACGACCCAGTGTATACGTATCTCAGTATTGATCACAACTCAAACTATATATATTTTGGAATCAACCTCAACCCTGTATAGCTAACTCCAACATTCACATATAGAGTGTCTATGGTTGTTCCGAAATATATATAGATGTGTCGACATGATAGGTCGAAACATTGTATATGTGTCTATGGTATCTCAAGATTACATAATATACAATACAAGTTGATTAAGTTATGGTTGGAATAGATTTGTTACCAATTTTCACGTAGCTAAAATGAGAAAAATTATCCAATCTTGTTTTACCCATAACTTCTTTATTTTAAATCCGTTTTGAGTGAATCAAATTGCTATGGTTTCATTTTGAACTCTATTTTATGAATTTAAACAGAAAAAGTATAGGTTTATAGTCGGAAAAATAAGTTACAAGTCGTTTTTGTAAAGGTAGTCATTTCAGTCGAAAGAACGACGTCTAGATGACCATTTTAGAAAACATACTTCCACTTTGAGTTTAACCATAATTTTTTTGGATATAGTTTCATGTTCATAATAAAAATCATTTTCTCAGAATAACAACTTTTAAATCAATGTTTATCATAGTTTTTAATTAACTAACCCAAAACAGCCCGCGGTGTTACTACGACGGCGTAAATCCGGTTTTACGGTGTTTTTCGTGTTTCCAGGTTTTAAATCATTAAGTTAGCATATCATATAGATATAGAACATGTGTTTAGTTAATTTTAAAAGTCAAGTTAGAAGGATTAACTTTTGTTTGCGAACAAGTTTAGAATTAACTAAACTATGTTCTAGTGATTACAAGTTTAAACCTTTGAATAAGATAGTTTTATATATATGAATCGAATGATGTTATGAACATCATTACTACCTCAAGTTTAGTAGGTAAACCTACTGGAAGTGACAAGAAATGATCTAGCTTCAAAGGATCTTGGATGGCTTGAAAGTTCTTGAAGTAGGATCATGACAAGAAAACAAGTTCAAGTAAGATCATCACTTGAAATAAGATTGTTATAGTTATAGAAATTGAACCAAAGTTTGAATATGATTATTACCTTGTATTAGAATGATAACCTACTGTAAGAAACAAAGATTTCTTGAGGTTGGATGATCACCTTACAAGATTGGAAGTGAGCTAGCAAACTTGAAAGTATTCTTGATTTTATGTAACTAGAACTTGTAGAATTTATGAAGAACACTTAGAACTTGAAGATAGAACTTTAGAGAGATCAATTAGATGAATAAAATTGAAGAATGAAAGTGTTTGTAGGTGTTTTTGGTCGTTGGTGTATGGATTAGATATAAAGGATATGTAATTTTGTTTTCATGTAAATAAGTCATGAATGATTACTCATATTTTTGTAATTTTATGAGATATTTCATGCTAGTTGCCAAATGATGGTTCCCACATGTGTTAGGTGACTCACATGGGCTGCTAAGAGCTGATTATTGGAGTGTATATACCAATAGTACATACATCTAAAAGATGTGTATTGTACGAGTACGAATACGGGTGCATACGAGTAGAATTGTTGATGAAACTGAACGAGGATGTAATTGTAAGCATTTTTGTTAAGTAGAAGTATTTTGATAAGTGTATTGAAGTCTTTCAAAAGTGTATAAATACATATTAAAACACTACATGTATATACATTTTAACTGAGTCGTTAAGTCATCGTTAGTCGTTACATGTAAGTGTTGTTTTGAAACCTTTAGGTTAACGATCTCAATTAATGTTGTTAACCCATTGTTTATTATATCTAATGAGAAGTTAAATTATTATATTATCATGATATTATGATATATAATATATCTTAGTATGATATATATACAGTTAAATGTCGTTACAACGATAATCGTTTCATATATGTCTCGTTTCGAAATCCTTAAGTTAGTAGTCTTGTTTATATGTATATAACTCATTGTTAATATACTTATGGAGATACTTACTTATCATAATCTCATGTTAACCATATGTATATCCATATATATATCGTCATGTCATTTTTACAAGTTTTAACGTTCGTGAATCGCCGGTCAACTTGGGTGGTCAATTGTCTATATGAAACATATTTCAATTAATCAAGTCTTAACAAGTTTGATTGCTTAAAATGTTGGAAACATTTAATTATGTAAATATCAATCTCAATTAATATATATAAACATGGAAAAGTTCGGGTCACTACATAATGGTATTAAAGCTTAAAAGGAATTCTATATCCAAAACGGCAATTACTTAAAAAAGGCACTAAAGTTTATTGAACTAAAGCGATAAGCGACGTCGTAAATTCTAAAGCGTCTAAGTCTTAGTCTAAAGAAAAAGCACTTAAGGGATTTTACGGCAATGCTTAGAAATCTAGAAATAAAAATAAACTACGACAAAAACTAATCTTAAAACTAATTACGCATGATAAATATACAAATTACGAAATAAACGATTAAAATATATAATTTATAAAAACATATAAAAAGTGATAAAATTACTTATTTTTATAAAAATATTATTTTTATATTATTATTTTATAAATGTATTAATTTAATAAAACTAATTAAAACTAAAAATACAAAATTAATTAAAACTTAAACAAACTAATATTAAATTAAAACCCTAATTATAATTAATTATATATTAAACTTAACCCTAATTCGTTCGTACCAGGATCAGGGCTGTCAAATCACCTCATGCGATCGCATGAGGTTTACGTTTCCATTTCATGCGATCGCATGGCTTCGGATACCAGGACAAATTGTTTGGGCTGCTACAGTTCGGACCGAATGCTTTTTACTTTTTTTTTTCTATTTTTAACTTATAAAATATTTATATAAAATAAATAAAAACTTATACTTTAAAAACTAAAATAAAAAATAGAAATACTTTATAATTTTATATATTTTAAACAAACTCTTAAAAATATATATATATTTTGTTTTTCTTTTTATATTTTTGTATTTTAAACAAAATATTTTTACAAAATGAGAAATATTATATTTTTACAAAAATATCTTAAAAACTAATATATTTTTTTTATATATAGCGTTTCGCTTCGGCGTTGTTGATTTTCCCCGGCAGCGGCGCCAAAAATACTTGATGTTATGCGAGGTGTATACGAAATAGTTATATTTTTATTACAAAATACTATTAAATACGATACAATTTTACACAAGTTATTTATTTATTATTAGAGTGGATATACCTAAACCTTGCTACAACACTATAGGCAGTGTACCTAATCGTACAGTAGTGTAGTTTTTAGTAAGTCCGGTTCGTTCCGCAGGGAGCTAGCCAAGTTTAACGCTATATGTGTGTGTGTGTATATATATATATATATATATATATATATATATATATATATATATATATATATATATATATATATATATATATATATATATATATATATATATAAGTAGTATTATTATTATTATAAAAGGGGGTTTTTACCGTTTAATGACCGGTTTGTCGATTTTATGTCTTTAGTCACAATTAAAACCTAATGTAAAATATTAAATATACAAATAACTTAATTTAAAGTGTAAAGTAAATGACGATAAATAAAATTGCGATAATTAAAAGTTCGATAAATAAAATGACGATAAATAAAATTGAGATAATTAAAAAGTACGATAATTAAAAGTGCGATAAGATATAAAATAAAGGAATTATGCTTATTTAAACTTCCGTAATCATGATGTTCGACGTGTTGATTTTAGTTTATTACCATGGGTTAATTTTCTGTTGTCCTGGATTATTCGATATGTCTATACGGTTTTGTCCATAATAGTCCATCAGTCATAAATATAAAGTGCGTGAGTCTTCGTCAAATTATCCTTATACCCGAAGTCAAATACTCCAACTAATTGGGGATTCGAACTGTAACAAGGTCTTAATACTTTATTTAATGAATAAACCAGGTTATCGACAACGTGTAATCCAAGGTTTTACTACTTTGTTAACAATTACACCAATTACCCTTGAATGTAATTCACCCCTATTTTAATGAGTCCATTAACTATTAATCCATCCCTGTGTCCAGTAAAATGAACGATAATTCGTATTTATAGATATCCCTCCCACCGTACCTGATTAAGCGTATGTGGTTATATATAGATACGTCAAATTGTAATATTTATATTAAATTAACGTGGTATCGCTTAGTTAATATAAATCCCATTAATAGCCCACAGTCTAATTTACACAAGTGTCGTTCTTTTGTCCAAACCCCAATTATGGTCCAAAATCCAGTTACCCCGTCTTTAATATTTAGCTCAACATCACGATTATTTCGGCTTAAATAAGCATAATAATAACTTAGCTACGAGACATTAATTTAAAAAGGTTGAACATAACTTACAATGATTAATAATAGCGTAGCGTTACACGGACATAATTTCGACTTACAAACTTAAAACATTCGCTACTATAACCTTATTATTATTAACTTAAAATTAAAATTATAATTAAAATATAAATATAAATATAAATTGAGAAGAGTGAGAGATAGATAAAGGAGTACATAAATCGGCCGAAAACGTTGCAATTTATAGAATGTGAACTACTACAGTGATCCATGCGATCACATGGATTTCGTGCTTCCTGGCCATGCGATCGCATGGCCTCCTTTTCCTGGCCACAAAGCTTTGTTTTCTTGTTGCCGACGGTTTTATTAAATATATATAATATACATAATTTTAATAATTATTTATATATTATATTATATTTACGTGCATAGTTGACTTGTAATTTTCGGTCCGTTGCGTCGCGCGTTGATAGTTGGTTCATGTCCCGGTTCCGGATTTTTGAACGTCCTTGCGTATTGTTTAATATCTTGTACTTTGCGTTTTGCGGCTTGTACTCTTGTAATTTTGAGACGTTTCTTATCAATAAATTGAACCACTTGGATTGTACTTTGTACTTTTTAGCGTTTTGGTCATTTGCGTCTTCAATTCGTCGAATCTGTCTTTTGTCTTCACCTTTTATTATTTAAACGAATATCACTTGTAAATAGAACAATTGCAACTAAAAGCTTGTCTTTCTTGAGGGATAATGCTATGAAATATATGTTTGTTTTTAGCATTATCAATGATGCACTAGCAGATTTAGGTGCGAGTGTGAGTGTTATGCCTCTTTCATTATATAAGAGATTAGGAGTAGGTGAGTTAAGTCCAACGAAAATGAGTGTTAGACTCTTTGATCAAACCATTAAGCACCCAGTTGGAATTGCTGATAACCTACCCATTCAAGTGGGTAATTTAACCTATTTAGTCAAATTTATTATCATTGACATAGAAGAGGACTCAAACGTTCCTCTAATTTTAGGTTGACCATTCTTAGCGTCCACCGGGGCGTTATTTGATGTAAGAAAGGGTAGAATGACACTTAGTGATGGTGACAAATCAGTCACCTTTGTGATTCGAAAGTCTAAATCTCCACCAACCAAAACCGCTGAACCAACAAAAACGATCGGTGAGAAGCATATTATTTTACCAACTCCAACGGTAGTGCTTAACAGTAATAAAGCACCTAAGTGTGGGGAAGATGAAGTAACACCTAATGATGACTTGATAACAAAGAACCCCGTTGTTGATACGAAATTAAATGACCCCGTTATTAACAGTTCAATGAAGAAACTTATTAAACGGATTCGCGATGCTAGAACCAAGGGGAACTTTAAGTTATGTAACCGGTTAGTATCCAATCTATCGCCTAAAGAAAAGGCGAAACTAGTTGAATTTATGGATATTACACAGGAATCCGACCAATGGCTTAAAGCAAAAGTCACAGATATGCAAGTTGATTATGGTCCAAAAGAAATTGACAATGAAGTTAATCACAATTTCGACACCACATCTACCTAAGTATAGAGAGATTCAAATGTTCTAAGAAAAAAAAAAGCTGTCTAGAGTTAGTTGTTTTGTTATCGTGTAGTTCTGAGAATGGAATCCGATTGGTCTTTTCCACTAGCAGACACTAAAGAACTAGTTTTCTCCCCCCATTCTGAATTTTTGTTTTGTAGGTTTTGTATGAAATTAATTTGCATTTTTAAATTTAATTTTTGTGTGATTTTAAAAATCAAAAATTACTTTATTTCATTAAGTTTAAAAAATAATTTCTAAAATTCATCGTAAGTTGAAGACTAGATCATGGAACCGAAATTGCTTTACCCGAGGGCGGGGCGAAAAAATTTGTTATCATTATTTTTAATTTTATTGATCTAAAGTATAAAAAAAAATAAAAAAACCCAAAAATCTTTGCTTTTAAAACAATCGCTTTAACGACAAATTTTAAATTTTGTCGAGGGACGGACTAGGTAAACATACCGAAACTACCTAAAGTAAAAGGAAACAAAATTTTAAAAAATTATTCATTTAAATGGTTTTAATAAATAAAGATTTTATATAAAAAATAATAATAATAAAAATATTATGTATGTTTGTAGTTTATCTTATGTACAAAACAAAGTAAAACATCGCACTTTCAAAGACTGACATTAAGTTCAGCAAAAGCTACTAATTTTAACGACAAGACGTAAAATATCAAATGTGATATAAAACAATATGTTTGCAAACTCGGTATTTTTAATCACTTTTCTACACTAATCACCCTCATGAATTTATAATTATAGTCTGATTTCATGCAAATGAGGGCATTGCATGATCTCAAGTGTGGGGAAGGGTTATAAATTCTCTCGGGTTTACACTTAGTTTAATTGCCAAATTTTGTGAAAATTTAAAAATTTTCAACTAAATGAATTCAAAATCATGTTTATACATATTTATGACCGATAAAACTTGGTGTTAATGCCGAAATTATTGTTACCTCAGAGAGAACATAAATGGAGAAACAACCCAAAACGCTTGAATTCATTTAAAATGGAATAGAAGAGAATACAAAGGCAAAGAAAAGAATAAATAAAAGCTAAGTGTGGGAAAAATTTACCAATTTCTTTAAAACACATATCACATATTTGGTACAGATTATTGCAGGTACTTTTGCTTTGGACTAAACTAATCAGTTTTACCCGATTTATTGTAATACCTTTGAAAGAATAGATGGATCTACACGATGAATCAATTTCATCATTAAAAGGAAGTAAAGACTTTCGAAAAAGACACGCGCTTCTTGATTTAGGTCAGGAAGTTGTCGTCCAGACTAGCTGTAGGTTGACGAAAAATCTAGAAAAGTCATCTCAAAAATCAGCAGGAAATCCACGGACCTCAGCATCAAACATGGTCGCCATGTGGTCAGTCTTATCCTAACCATGAGAGGATCTGTCTCGTAAAATGGGGAGGGCGCCGTGCAAATTAGCTTGATAAGACTAATGAATCAGACCCCCAGAAAGGATAATCTCCTTAAAGATCAAAAATCAGCTTTTAAGCCCGATATTACTCAATCCTTGAGATTAACCTTAAAGATTGAGAATTACAAACTCATGGAATTCGATGATATCTAAACTTGAACTTGAACGAGAAAATATTTTGATCAAAATTAAAACCAATTTTTTTCTAAAAACCCATTTTCAATGCGTTCATTACCATTGAACGTAAAATCCTAGGAATTCACCTGGAATTCATTAGGTCACCTGAACCAAATCGGGTGTCAACCGTAAGAACGGTGGTTGCATAGCATGGTCGAAGATAGGACCTTGTGTCAGACCGAAAAATTATAGGTGATCTTTACTATTGCTCCTACAAAGGATAGTAATTGTATCCGACACGTTGTGGACCATGAATATCTACATGTCATTAGACATTGCCTTAACAGTTGCTTGTTCAACTCTTTCCTTTACAACCAGATGGTAGTTTACCGAAAGGTAATATACAGAGCAAGTATACTGGACGTGTGCTTTCCTAATACAAAGATTAGCAAGTGGGTGACACAAAACCATAAGTTTTGAGCTAAAATTTGAAAATATGAAACCCACAAAACCCACAAAAATATTTTGCAGACACCGGTGAAGGGTTATTCCGGAAAGCTTATCTAGGGTAAAATCTAGAATGAATTTTCAAAAGATCAAATGTTTTCATAAAGATCAAATTTCCTTAAAGGATCTAAATTTTCATAGTCATGTGGGACTGTAAACCACATCGTTACTATCATTGTGTATACCGCTATATCAAAATCACTGATGTATAAAGTGTGAGAATAAAAAAGTGATTCGAGTGAAGTGTGATTTTATTTCAAGTTTTGTATTGCTTGAGGACAAGCAATGCTCAAGTGTGGGGATATTTGACAGTGCTCTAAATGAACATATATTTAGGCGCAATATCGTTCCAATATGTAATATTTTTAGTTGTAATTGTTCTATTTTTAAGTTGTAATCATTTTAATAAATAAATGCGAAGACAAAGCACGAAGATTAAAGAATTGAAGAAAAAGTGCCACTAAAACTGGAAAAGGGTCCTTAAAGCCATAGTGCACTCAAAAGCGTCCTAAAAAGTGAGTTAAAAGACTTGCGCGGATTTTGAGAGTTAAGGAAAATAATTTTTTGTGCAAATTACAAATTGATAAATGCAAAGTACAAGATATCTACGCGTACGAAAGGACGTTCGAAAATCCAGAACCGAGACATAAACCGAGCATCAACGCGCGAGTTAACGGTCCTAAAATTACGAGTCAACTATGTACAAGAATATAATATAATATATATATAATTAATATAAATTATATATATTATATATATATTTAATAAATATGTCGACAAGCTAGAAAACAAGGGAAAGTGAGCTGGTACCAGTCACCATGCGATCGCATGGGATTAACACACCCAGGCCATGCGATCGCATGGCCCCAAAAGTTGGGTCAGGTGCTATAAAAGGCAACGTTTTCAGCGAATGTAAAAGACATCTTTTTCTTTTCCTTCTCTGTAACGAAAACATATATATATATATATATATATATATATATATATATATATATATATATATATATATATATATATAATACTAAGTTTAAATTAAGTTTAATAATAATTGGGTTATTGTAAGAAATGTTTTAAGGTTTTATAAGACGGAACTCTGTCCGTGTAACGCTGCGCGATTAATCACCACTGTAAGCTATGTTCTTCCTTTTTAAATTAATGTCTTGTAACTAAGTTATTATTATGCTTATTTAAGCCGAAGTAATCGTGATGTTAGACTAAATATTATGATGGGGTTATTGGATTTTGTACCATAATTAATGTTTGAACAAAAGACCGATACTTGTGGGCATTTGACTATGGACTATTAATAGATGGGAGGTATTATCTAATTTCTGACAACTCATTGGAGTCTGTCGAACCTATCTTCAAATTAATTAACTTAATAATTAATAATGATTATGGTTGTCCTATTTAGTGACATTTATACAGAATCTATTATAATCATTTAATTAATTATTCGGGTTGGGTAATTGATTATTCAAATTGATAAAGTGGGTAAATTTATATTCATATCTAATTAAAACAGGGGTGGATTACATACAGTGACAACTGGTGTAATTGTTGACAGAAGTGATAACTGCGTCACAGTTTAAATCCTTAATTAGTTAGACTATTTGACTTCGGGTATAAGGGTAATTTGATGAGGACACTCGCAATTTATATTTATGACCGATGGACTATTATGGACAAAAACCAGATAGATGTATCAAATAAACCAGGACAAAGGACAATTAACCCAGAGTAATAAATTAAAATCAAAATGTCAAACATCTTGATTACGGAAGTTTAAATAAGCATAATACTTTTATTTCATATTTCATCGTACTTTTATTTACTGCCATTTAATTTATCGCAATTTTATATATCGCACTTTAATTATCATAATTTATCTTTATGCTTTATATAAAATCGACAAACCGGTCATTAAACGGTAAAACCCCCTTTTTATAATATTACTACTTATATAATTATATATATTTTATACAAATATAGTTTATAAAAATATAGTACGTATCACTAGCTCCCTATGGAACGAACCGGACTTACTAAAAACTACACTACTCTAACGATTAGGTACACTGCATATAGTATTGTAGCAAGGTTTAGGTATATCCCATCTATATAAATAAATAATAAAACATGTGTAATTTTGTCGTATTTCGTAGTAAACAATAATAGTATTTCGTACACCACCTCACACACATCAGGATACAACAAATATGTTGATTAGGATGGTGCTATGGTGATGATTACAACTAATTAAAATGATGATAGGATAGTAGAACGATGATGATTTGATTAGTTTAGATGATGAATGATTCATAACTTTATGTGTGATGACAAACGAATGATAATGATGAGGATACTCGTTAATGTTTAAAAGAAGGTGATGAACATTGTAGGCGAGAAATGATCGTGATGATAATAGTTTATGATAATGATGATGAGTGATGATTAAGATGGTAAAACGTTCTTACCGGTTAAATAAATTTAAAGTGGGAATTAAATCAGAGAAGCTGAGACAGAGGAATGATTTAGGTTGTTATCGGGTTAGCGAGACGTCGCGGGTTCAAACCCGGACTTGGGCATTTTTTTAAGGATTACTTCTTTGAGGTAGAATTCCTAATTCCTTATTATTATTATTACTTTTATTATTATTATTATTATTATTATTATTATTATTATTATTATTATTATTATTATTATTATTATTATTATTATTATTACATCATTATTATGATTAAAGATACATAATATTATCACCATTAATATTATTATTATTAACAGTACTATTATTATTATTATTATTATTATTATTATTATTATTATTAATATCATTATCATGATTTATAAATATACATGATTATTATCATTATTTTGATTATTATTAATAATATTATTATTATCATGGTTATTATTACTATAATTATTTTTATTAATAAGTATTATTACTATTATTATTATTACAAGATAATACAAATTTTATTTATTATTATTATTTTACCACATAACAATTAGTTGCATAAAACTATAATTAACACATATAACATAATTTAACAAGTATATCATTAAAAATATATATATTCGTTCGATTACGATTATATGTTTTAATATATATAAATGATATAGGTTCGTGAATTCGAGGCCAACCCTGCATTGTTCAGTATCATCGTATGCATATTTTTACTACAAAATATCGTATCGTGAGTTCATTTGATTCCCTTTTACTCTTTACATTTTTGGGACTGAGAATACATGCGCTGTTTTTATAAGTGCTCTATTAAATGCTTTTGAAATATATTTTGAACTGAGAATACATGAATTGCTTTTATAAATATTTACGAGATAGACACAAGCAAAACATTCCTCGAATGAATTATTATGCAGACAAAAGTTCTGCGGATTATTATTGAATTATGTGGACATGATAATTGCCACCAATTGATGAGAATATTTTTCCCCTGATTATTATTGCTTGGTAACCTAAGAATTAGAATCGGGTATGGCCCTAATTCACGCGAATCCTAAAAGGTAGCTACCGGATTTAACACCCCCACCCAGAATGTTCACTAGACGGAAGAGCTAGTGGGCGTGGTGTTTAGTACTTTGAAATTTATATAATTATACAAACGAGATGTTCTGTTTTGGGGATATTATTGATGCGCATTATATGTTAAGGCCGGTTACCAAGCCAAGCTATGAAAGCAAAGTGAATGTTATGTATCGAGAGAATGATTTTATACACAGGTTATGTGTGTGTGATTTTTGTGCACGAGATATGTGTACGGTTATTAAAAATTGTGAGGCAACCTACGGGGGAGAAAAGGATACGAACCTACTCTGCCAAGCATTATAAAAAATGGTTTCGTACACGAGATAGGTGTACTGTACTTAAAATCTTGTGGTCTATCAAAATGATGAACTTTATTGTTTATGATAAACCTATGAACTCACAACCTTTTGGCTGACACTTTAAAGCATGTTTATTCTCAGGTATGCAAGAAATCATCCGCTATGCATTTGCTCATTTTAGAGATATTACTTGGAGTCATTCATGGCATATTTCAAAAGATGTTGCATTCGAGTCGTTGGGTTCATCAAGAATATTATTAAGTCATTTATAGTTGGATATATTATGAAATGGTATGCATGCCGTCAACTTTCGATGTGATGGAAGTTTGTCTTTTAAAAACGAATGCAATGTTTGTAAAATGTATCATTTAGACGTAAAATACCTCGCAATGAAAGCAATTATTGTGAATCGTTTATAATCGGTATGAACGGGTCCTTTCAGTTGGTATCAGAGCGGTGGTCTTAGCGAACCAGGTCTTACATTAGTGTGTCTAACAGATAGTCGTTAAGATGCATTAGTGAGTCTGGACTTCGACCGTGTCTGCATGTCAAAAGTTTTGCATATCATTTCTTGTCGAAAAATATCTACTTATCATTTTCAGTCTCGACACATCTTGTTGCAGTTATTGCATGGATGGTGAATAGACAAATTTATATCCCATCACATTAAACTTTGTCTGACACATTTCCTTAATTTCCTCCGTAATCTACGGGATCTTCTTTACTATATATAGGTATTCTATGTAATTAGAATATCATCTGATATCCGAAAATCATTTCATATCGAAAATCCTTTATCTAACCGTGCAAGATGAATTCTGCAACCAGTTCAAGTTCGTCGGATTCCGACAGCTATTCCGACATGGATATTCACCTAAGCTCCGAAAGCAGTGTAAACGAAATGGATCAACCAATTAGTCATCTTCAATTCTGGATAAATTGGGTACAAAACTATCTTCGTTCAACAACACCGGCACCAACAACCCATGTTTCAACAACACATGGCTCAACCTCACAATCTGTACCTCGAGCATAATCATCATTCTACATAAATTATCTTCGTTCTTCATGGCGAGTAGGTAATCTCTAATGTTTTAGAGATTATGTATTCTAGTTCTAACGGTACATCAAATGAGATTAATATCATATTGACTCATTAAATTCATGATTACATCTGAAGAAAATATATATGTATATATATTTTTATAAAGATTGTAATGAAAAGTTCTTTTGTACAAACTGTTAATGATGAAAATATTTTAACGGGTAGGTAATACCCGAGGAATATTTAGTTTTTACATTAATAAGTTAAACTGTACATTCTTCAATTCAGATTCAGCAGTCATTAACAATACTGCTCAATTTCACACATATACGTATCCGTTCACAGAAGCACAACTATTTTTATTCAAATTTAATTTCATATTTGGATTTTGACCTATCAGAATCCAAGTCAAGATTTGACAAGTGGCATAATGAAGAAATAATGGACAAAATAAAATTGATTAGTAACCAATTAATTAACTACGTAAAATTTCTTCATCATCTTCTGATCTTAAATATTTTAAATGCTAAGATTATATGTTGGACTATTGAACTACTAACCTTGGAAAATTAAAAAAATATATTAAAAGAGTAGGAAATATTAATTTCAACACATTTTTATTTAAAATATCGTTAATAAGTTACATCTTCTATAGTTAAACATTTCTTCAAGTTTGCCACTTGATTTTATCTTAAACATCATATATATCTTGACAATTACAATCTTCATTCAAAATCCTTGAAAACACCTCGGATCGATAACCAATGATTCAGATAGGAGAATGCTGATGAAGCAGCAAAAGCCGTAGATGGTATTAATGGCCGAAAGCTTGATAACAAAAGAATGGTACGTTGGAAAAGCTCGAAAAACGATCAAAATTTTCTTTCCTCATCATAATATCTTCAATATTTCAATGATATCGTTATATCATCCTTAACTGTGAATATCCTGGACATTTTTTGAAGATATCTTTATATCATTTTTGATCGTAATTATCTTGGCTGTCATTCTATCCTTAGTACATCATATCAAAAACTGTTTTGAATTCTAAATTTCAGTGAAACCTTGAAGTTTTAAATTCTTGGATATTTTAGAGTAATATTGGAATGAAAGCATGAGTTAATGTAATAAAATGACACTTGATCAACGTTATTATATTACAGTAAGTCATGCGGAAGTTCTAATAGAACGTGATGATGGTAATACCTGATCAACATTACCATCACCACGAACCGGGTTACTTGACTTGTATTCATCATGGACCATGCCACTTGATTTGAATTCATCATGAAGCCAATATTAACCTGAGAAGGTTATTCATAAAACTATCTGCTTATTAATTTCTAAGAAAATCTCTAATCTTATCATTTTCTTCTTCGATGAAACATTCTTAGATGACTAAAATCTTTCTATTAAAAATCTGAGTTCAAATCTGGTACCAAAATATTCTCAATTTCAATTCCAACTATCACCACTCAAATTTCGGGACGAAATTTCTTTAACGGGTAGGTACTGTGACGGCCCGGAAATTTTTGACTAATTTAAAACCAAACACTCGATACGATTTCATATTTTTGACTCGATAAGAAAAGTCTGTTAGGTTGAGTCTCAAAATTTTTGAACTGTTTTCTCGCATTCATTTAACTTTGACCAATCCCGACGGTTCACGAACACTTAATTGTAAATAGATATGTGTGTGTATATATATATACATGGTAATTAAAAATTCTAATTTGTAATATCGTATGTTGTAATATATATTAAAATTTATAAAAAAATTAATAATGAATAAAAGTTATTATATAATATATAATATATAATCATTACAAAGTTACATGATTAATAATACCTAATATCAATGTATTAAATTAAGTACAAGTTAAAGGATAAATTGTTGTAATAATATATTTACTACAGTCATTATTATTAAAACTAATATCAAAATTAGTATTATTTATATTATTATTATTACTGTTATTAATAAAGTTCTAATAATTTTAGGTTATCAAAATAAAGATTTCTAAATATAAATGTTATTGTAGAAATAATTAAAACTATAATCTTAATTATTCTTATGATTATTATTACTATTATTATTACTAAAACAATCATTATGTTATTTAAAATTATTATTACCATTTTAATCTTATCATTATACTTGTTATTAGTAAGTATTATTTTTGATATTATTATTATTATTAATATTATTATTATTAATTCTATTATTAATATTATTATTAGTATTTTGAATAATATTAATGTAATTATAATCATTCAATATTAATATAAAAACTCATACAGATGGATACAAGAATCTGTTTCCTTTCACAATCAAATTTTAGTAGATTACATTTCCTGTTTGATCGAATCTTCTATCACATTCATTTAATTGTACAATCAATTGAATATCAGCAATCTGTATATATTTTATTCTTCTTTTGTTTTGTTGTTCTTCTTCTTCTTCTTTTTCTTCTGACACAAATTGATTCCCTGTCGACCACCTTCTTCGCTACAAAACAATCAAGATCAAAATTGTGAGCTGTCAATAACAGCTAAAGTGTACGAATCCGTTGCAAGTCTCCATCTATTTTTGTTTTCTTATTTTCTTCTCCTGCTCAAGATTCTTCATCGACCTCAATTAAACACAACAAAACAAACAGATACAAAATCATGAAATATTAATATCAAATATAGTATGAATCTATTAGCCATCACTTTCTACTTTCTATTCTTTTTCTTCTTGATTGATTCTTCTGGTCGACTGCTCCCAAGCTATATAACAAAATCTATCAGAAATAAATATCAAATAGGTGTACGAATTTGTTACATATCACTATCTGTTTTTTTTCCTTCCTGACTTCTTCTTCCACTGGAATACCATGTCGACACCTTCTTCAATATAAAACAAATCGATCGTACTTTTGAGTTTTATTTTCAATCACTCAAATGCACAATATATATGTTCGCTACCACAATTGTGAAAATAAAACAAAAATATTAAGACACATGCATAAATTACTTACACTTGATCGCCTTCTGTATCTGTTTCTTTGTTTCTGTTCCAACGAGTAGCCATCACCACAAAACCCTTGAACCAACACCACTACAACAACAATATTTACAACCATCTCACCACCTTTCTTTATAATAACCAAAACCGACACCACCTTCAGTAAACATATCATTGATCACCACTCACTTCAACCCAAATGTACGCCACCACTTCACAACCACACATTAATATTTTTTTGTTTCTTTCATCATAAATTAAAAACCAAGAGCCATCAAATAAACCGAAAACCCAACAACCATCGACACAAACCATCTTGAATATATATTTTTTTAGTTCTTTTTCTTGTTGAACACAACCAATTAACCACCGAGAATCACCATGATTTTATGGTGTACATCAAATATGTTTAGTGTTTCTATTTTACTTCACTTAAGAACACCAAACTACTACTATTATTCTTCTGTTGGACATAAATAACCAACCACCATCGCCTTCTTTACTGCTTCTATATCCTGTTTCTACTCCGAATACATCCATACAAAACCACCTTAGGTGCAGCTATATTACTACTGCTATTTTATTTCTCCTGCTCCTGTTTCAAACCCCACGATCTGTGATGAGAGGAAAAGGGTAAGAACATGTTAAAACTCACTCAATTTGGATGCATTATAAATAACACATTTGTTTATAAACACGTGGAACAAAAAGCTTCAATCTTGCTGAAAAATTTGAGTCACTCAATTAAAGGACGTTCCATTTTTTTTAAAGTAACTTTAAAGAATGTGATGAACATTGTAGGCGAGAAATGATCGTGATGATAATAGTTTATGATAATGATGATGAGTGATGATGAAGATGATAAAACTTTCTTACCGGTTAAATAAATTTAAAGTGGGAATTATATCAGAGAAGCTGAGACAAAGGAATGATTTAGGTTGTTATCGGGTTAGCGGGACGTCGCGGGTTCAAAACCGGACTTGGTAATTTTTTTAAGGATTACTTCTTTGAGGTAGAATTCCTAATTACTTATTATTATTATTATTATTATTATTATTATTATTATTATTATTATTATTATTATTATTATTATTATTATTATTATTATTATTATTATTATTAATTATTATTATTATTATTATTATTATTATTATTATTATTATTATTATTATTATTATTATTATTATTATTACAACATTATTATGATTAAAGATACATAATATTATCACCATTAATATTATTATCATTATTATTATTAACATTACTATTATTATTATTATTATTATTATTATTATTATTATTATTATTATTATTATTATTATTATTATTAATATCATTATCATGATTTATAAATATACAAGATTATTATCATTATTTTGATTATTATTAATAATATTATTATTATCATGGTTATTATTACTATAATTATTTTTATTAATAAGTATTATTACTATCATTATTATCACAAGATAATACAACTTTTTTTTATTATTATTATTTTACCAAATAACAATTAGTTACATAAAACTATAATTAACACATATAACATAATTTAACAAGTATATCATTAAAAATATATATATATTCGTTCGATTACGATTATATGTTTTAATATATATAAATGATATAGGTTCGTGAATTCGAGGTCAACCCTGCATTGTTCAGTATCGTCGTATGCATATTTTTACTACAAAATATCGTATCGTGAGTTTATTTGATTCTCTTTTACTCTTTACATTTTTGGGACTGAGAATACATGTGCTGTTTTTATAACTGCTCTATTAAATGCTTTTGAAATATATTTTGAACTGAGAATACATGAATTGCTTTTATAAATGTTTGACGAGATAGACACAAGCAAAACATTCCTCGAATGAATTACTATGCAGACGGAAGTTCTGCGGATTATTACTGAATTATGTGGACATGATAATTACCACCAATTGATGAGAATATTTTCCCCTGATTATTATTGCTTGGTAACCTAAGAATTAGAATCGGGTATAGCCCTAATTCACGCGAATCCTAAAAGGTAGCTACTGGGTTTAACACCCCCACCCAGAATGTTCACTAGACGGAATAGCTAGTGGGCGTGGTGTTTAGTACTTCGAAGTTTATATAATTATACAGACGAGATATTCTGTTTTGGGGATATTATTGATGCGCATTATATGTTAAGGTCGGTTACCAAGCCAAGCTATGAAAGCAAAGTGAATGTTATGTATCGAGAGAATGATTTTATACACAGGTTATGTATATGTGATTTTTGTGCACGAGATATGTGTACGGTTATTAAAAATCGCGAGTCAACCTACGGGGGAGAAAAGGATATGAACCTACTCTGCCAAGCATTATGAAAAATGGTTTCGTACACGAGATAGGTGTACTATATTTAAAATCTTGTGGTCTATCTAAATGATGAACTTTATTGTTTATGATAAACCTATGAACTCACCAACCTTTTGATTGACACTTTAAAGCATGTTTATTCTCAGGTATGCAAGAAATCATCCGCTGTGCATTTGCTCATTTTAGAGATATTACTTGGAGTCATTCATGGCATATTTCAAAAGACGTTGCATTCGAGTCGTTGGGTTCATCAAGAATATTATCAAGTCATTTATAGTTGGATATATTATGAAATGGTATGCATGCCGTTAACTTTCGATGTGATGGAAGTTTGTCTTTTAAAAACGAATGCAATGTTTGTAAAATGTATCATTTAGAGGTCAAATACCTCGCAATGAAATCAACTATTGTGAATCGTTTATAATCGGTATGAACGGGTCCTTTCAGTTGGTATTAGAGCGGTGGTCTTAGGGAACCAGGTCTTGCATTAGTGTGTCTAACAAATAGTCGTTGAGATGCATTAGTGAGTCTGGACTTCGACCGTGTCTGCATGTCAAAAGTTTTGCATATCATTTCTTGTCGAAAAATATCTAGTTATCATTTTCAGTATCAACACATCTTGTTGCAGTTATTGCATGGATGGTGAACAGACAAATTCAAATCCCTTCACATTAAACTTTGTCTGACACGTTTCCTTAATTCCCTCCGTAATCTACGGGATCTTCTGTACTATATATAGGTATTCTATGTAATTAGAATATCATCTGATATCCGAAAATCATTTCATATCGAAAATCCTTTATCTAATCGTGCAAGATGAATTCTGCAACCAGTTCAAGTTCCTCGGATTTCGACAGCTATTCCGACATGGATATTCACCTAAGCTCCGAAAGCAGTGTAAACGAAATGGATCAACCAATTAGTCATCTTCAATTCAAGATAAATCGGGGATGGGTTCGTAGTCAACTTAATCAATAGAGAAGAGAAGAAGACGATCCTTTCCATCAATCAAATTCACCTCTTGGCGAATAACCTGAAGCACTTACTGACGAATCTATTCAAAACACCATTTTCACTCTCATTTTCAGGATATCCTGCAACGATTACATAATTTCTACAGTTCTAAACCTTATTCATCCTCTTGTCCCAACCGATAATCATCCCGGTGTAATAGAAGAAGTCAACGAACTTCGCGCTCGAGTAATTAAATTGGAGAATATGGTGCAAAACTTACCAGCTTCAGCAAAAACACCGGCACCAACAACCCAAGTTTCAACAACACATGCCTCAACCTCACAATCTGTACCTCCAGCGTAATCATCATTCTACATCTCGTTCTACATAAATTATCTTCGTTCTTCATGGCGAGTATGTAATCTCTAATGTTTTAGAGATTATGTATTCTAGTTCTAACGGTACATCAAATGAGATTAATATCATATTGACTCATTAAATCCATGATTACATCTGAAGAAAATATATATGTATATATATTTTCATAAAGATTGTAATTAAAAGTTCTTTTGTACAAATCGTTAACGATGAAAATATTTTAACGGGTAGGTAATACCCGAGGAATATTTAGTTTTCACATTAATAAGTTACACTGTACATTCTTCAATTCAGATTCATCAGTCATTAACAATACTACTCAATTCCACACATACACGTATCCGTTCACAGAAGCACAACTATTTTCATTCAAGTCAAGATTTGACAAGTGGCATAATGAAGAAATAATGGACAAAATAAAATTGATTAGTAACCAATTAATTAACTACGTAAAATTTCTTCATCATTTTCTGATCTTAAATATTTTAAATGATAAGATTATATGTTGGACTATTGGACTACTAACCTTGGACAATTAAAAAAAATATATTAAAAGAGTAGGAAATATTAATTATAACACATTTTTATTTAAAATATCGTTAATAAGTTACATCTTCTATATTTAAACATTTCTTCAAGTTTGCCACTTGATTTCATCTTAAACATCATATATATCTTGACAATTACAATCTTCATTCAAAATCCTTGAAAACACCTCGGATCGATAACCAATGATTCAGATAGGAGAATGCTGATGAAGCAGCAAAAGCCGTAAATGGTCTTGATGGCCGAAAGCTTGATAACAAAAGAATGGTACGTTGGAAAAGTTCGGAAAACGATCGAAATTTTCTTTCCTCATCATAATATCTTCAATATTTCAAAGATATCGTTATATCATCCTTAACTGTGAATATCCTAGACATTTCCGAAGATATCTTTATATCGTTTTTGTTCATAATTATCTTGGCTGTCATTCTATCCTTAGTACATCATATCAAAAATTGTTTTGAATTCTAAATTTCAGTGAAACCTTAAAGTTTTAAATTCTTGGATATTTTAGAGTAATATTGGAATGAAAGCATGAGTTAATGTAATATAATGACACTTGATCAACGTTATTATAAACGTTATTATATTACAGTAAGTCATGCAGAAGTTCTAATGGAACGTGATGATGGTAATACTTGATCAACATTACCATCACCACGAACCGTGATACTTGACTTGTATTCATCATGGACCATGTCACTTGATTCGAATTCATCATGAAGCCAATCTTAACCTGAGAAGGTTATTCATAAAACTATCTGCGTATTAATTTCAAAGAAAATCTCTAATCTTATCATTTTCTTCTTCGATGAAACATTCTTAGAAGACTAAAATCTTTCTATTAAAAATCTGAGTTCAAACCTGGTACCAAAATATTCTCAATTTCAATTCTAACTATCACCATTCAAATTTCGGGACGAAATTTCTTTAACGGGTAGGTACTGTGACGACCCGGAAATTTTCGACTAATTTTAAACCAAACTCTCGATACGATTTCATATTTTTGACTCGATAAGAAAAGTCTGTTAGGTTGAGTCTCAAAATTTTTGAACTGTTTTCTTGCATTCATTTAACTTTGACCAATCCCGACGGTTCACGAACACTTAATTGTAAATAGATATGTGTGTATATATATATACATGGTAATTAAAAATTCTAATTTGTAATATCATATGTTGTAATATATATTAAAATGTATAAAAAAATTAATAATGAATAAAAGTTATTATATAATATATAATATATAATCATTACAAAGTTACATGATTAATAATACCTAATATCAATGTATTAAATTAAGTACAAGTTAAAGGATAAATTGTTGTAATGATATATTTACTACTGTCATTATTATTAATACTAATATCAAAATTAGTATTATTTATATTATTATTACTGTTATTAATAAAATTCTAATAATTTTAGGGTTATCAAAATAAAGATTTCTAAATATAAATGTTATTGTAGAAATAATTAAAACTATAATCTTAATTATTATTATGATTATTATTACTATTATTATTACTAAAACAATCATTATTTTATTTAAAATTATTATTACCATTTTAATTTTATCATTATACTTGTTATTAGTAAGTATTATTTTTGATATTATTATTATTAATATTATTATTATTAATTCTATTATTAATATTATTATTAGTATTTTGAATAATATTAATGTAATTATAATCATTCATTATTAATATAAAAACTCATACAGATGGATACAAGAATGTGTTTGCTTTCCCAATTAAATTTTAGTAAATTACATTTCCTGTTTGATCGAATCTTCTATCACATTCATTTAATTGTACAATCAATTGAATATCAGCAATCTGTATATATTTTATTCTTCTTTTGTTTTGTTCTTCTTCTTCTTCTGACACAAATTGATTCCCTGTCGACCACCTTCTTCGCTGTAAAACAATCAAGATCAAAATTGTGAGCTGTCAATAATAGTTAAAGTGTACGAATCCGTTGCAATTCACCATCTATTTCTGTTTTCTTATTTCCTTCTCCTGCTCAAGATTCTTCATCGACCTCAATTAAACAGAACAAAACAAACAGATACAAAATCATGAAATATTAATATCAAATATAGTACGAATCTGTTAGCCATTACTTTCTACTTTCTATTCTTTTTCTTCTTGATTGATTCTTCCGGTCGACTGCTCCCAAGCTATATAACAAAATCTGTCAGAAATAAATATCAAATAGGTGTACGAATTTGTTACATATCACTATCTGTTTTGTTTTGCCTTCCTGACTTCTTCTTCCACCAGAATACCATGTCGACACCTTCTTCAATATAAAAAAAAATCGATCGTACTTTTGAGTTTTACTTTCAATCCCTCAAATGCAAAATATATATGTTCGCTACCACAATTGTGAAAATAAAACAAAAATATTAAGACACATACATAAATTACTTACACTTGATTGCCTTCTGTATCTATTTCTTTGTTTCTGTTCCAACGAGTAGCCATCACCACAAAACCCTTGAACTAACACCACTACAACAACAATATTTACAACCATCTCACCACCTTTCTTTATAATAACCAAAACTGATACCACTTTCAGTAAACATATCATCGATCACCATTCACTTCAACCCAAACGTACGCCATCGCTTCACAACCACACATTAATATTATTTTGTTTCATTCATCGTAAATTAAAAACCAAGAGCCATCAAACAAACCGAAAACCAAACAACCATCGAGACAAACTGATAAGGCTAAAAAGGAACATATATTTCATAGCAAAATCCCCCAAGAAAGACAAGATTTTAGTTGCAATTGTTCCATTTTCAAGTAATATTCGTTTATTTTAAATAAGTGCGAAGACAAAAGGCGAAAACGACGAATTGAAGACACAAAGGTCCAAAAAGCTCAAAAGTACAAGATACAATCAAAAAGGTTCAAATTATTGATGAGGAACGTCTAAAAATGACAAGAGTACAAGTTACAAAACGCAAAGTACAAAATATAAAATTGTACGCAAGGACGTTCGAAAATCCGGAACCGGGACCAGAGTCAACTCTCAACGCTCGACGCAACGGTGTAAAAATTACGAGTCAACTATGCACAAGAATAAAATATAATATTTAAATAATTCATAATAAGAATAATATTAAATAATAAAAAGTTGTTAATTGAGCATAGTTCAGGGGTCATAAGTGAAAATTCAATTTCTAAATTCGCCTATAAAAGGCTTTGTAATCGTAATGTAAAAGCACACATTTTTCTATCTTTTTCTTATTTATCAATATCAATTATCAATATCTATATTCTATATCTCTATCATAATGTTAACTTAATAAGATATAACAATAATCTTAATTTTAATTTTAAATTATGATAATAATAAGATTTATGATAGAGATCGTTTGAGTGTGTAAGTCGAAATTCTGTCCGTGTAACGCTACGCTATTTTTAATCATTGTAAGTTATGTTCAACCTTTTTACATTAATGTATCGTAACTAAGTTATTATTATGCTTATTTGAGCCGAAGTAATCGTAATGTTGGGCTAAAATATTAAGAAGGGGTTATTGAACTTTGGACCATAATTAAGGTTTGGGCAAAAGACCGACACTTGTGGAAATTGAACTATTGACTATTAATAGATGGGGGGTATTGTCTAATTGAGTGACAACTCATTGGAGTCTGTCGAACCTATCTTCAAATTAATTAACCTAATAATTAATAATGATTATGGTTGTCCTATTTAGTGATGTTCATATGGAATCTGTTATAATCATTTAATTAATCAATTGGGTTGGGTAATTGATTATTCATTCTGATCAAGTGGATGAATTAATATTCATAAACTAATTAAAACAGGGGTGGATTACATACAGTGATAACTGGTGTAATTGTTGACAGAAGTGATAACTGCGTCACAGTTTAAATCCTTAATCAGTTGGAATATTTGACTTCGGGTATAAGGGTAATTTGACGAGGATACTCGCACTTTATTTTTATGACAGATGGACTATTATGGACAAAAACCAGATAGACGTATCAAATAAACCAGGACAAAGGGCAATTAACCCATGGTAATAAATTAAAATCAACACGTCAAACATCATGATTACGGAAGTTTAAATAAGCATAATTCTTTTATTATATTTCTCATCGTATCTTTATTTACTGTCATTTTATTACTCGCAATTTTATTTACTGTCATTTTATTTATTGTCATTATTTTACGCACTTTAATTATCGTCATTTATCTTTACGCTTAAAATATAGAATCGACAAACCGGTCATTAAACGGTAAAACCCCCCTTTTATAATAAGATTACTACTTATATAATTATATATATTTTATATAAATATAGTTAAAAATATAGTAAGTATCACCAGCTCCCTGTGGAACGAACCGGACTTACTAAAAACTACACTACTCTACGATTAGGTACACTGCCTATAGTGTTGTAGCAAAGTTTAGGTATATCCCATCCGTAAATTAATAAAACTTGTGTCATATTTTGTAGTATTTTGTATTAAAAATAATACTATTTCGTACACCACACGTGCAACACATCAAGTTTTTGGCGCCGCTGCCGGGGAGCGCTAAAACGCTATATTTTTAATTATAATAATATTGAAATAAAATATAATAATATTGAAATAGAATATAATAATATAATAATATTGAAATAGAATATAATAATATAATAATATTTTAGAATATATTTTGAATCGTAAAAGTTTTAAAAAGTCGTATTTATTAAATACTTCAGGGGTATATTATGTAAATTGTAATTAATAATTTCTATCATGTCGCTTTCATGTGAATAGTAAATTAATTAATTTCTTTTCATTTACTATTCATGAATAGTAAATGAATTAAAAAAAAGTTTTGAAAAAAAATAATAATTATAAAAAAAAGTATTAATTTGTAAAAAAAAATCATTTTTTAAAAAAAAAAAAAAAATTGTAAAAAAAAAAACGTTTTTTTTTAAAAAAAAAATTCGTTTCTAAAAAAAAACGTAAAAAAAAAAAAACTTAAAAAAAAACTAAAAAAAAAAAAAAAAAAACGTAAAAAAAAAACAAAAACGTAAAAAAAAAACGTAAAAAAAAAAAAATTATTAAAAAAAAAATATATTTTTTAAGATTTTGTCTATAAAAAAAAATGTTTTTTTTTAGTTTTATTACCTTTAGATTTTTAGACTATAGTCGCAACTTTTAGTATTAAGTTTAGTTTTGCCATAGTTATTTTTACTTCTAGAATTTTTAGGCTTTGTCGTAAAATCCCTTAAGTGCTTATTCCTTAGACTAAGTTTTAGGTGCTTTAGAATTTTACGACGCCGTATTTCGCACTACTTTCTTATTTTTATTTTTCGACGCCTATTTTTCGACCTTTTTATTTTTCGACACTTTTCGACGCGCAATCTTTTTCTCTCTTATTTCTCGCCATTCTAGTTTTTAGGACTTAGAATTTTTTCTACTTCTTCTCTAAATTTCTTAAAATTACGAAAATTTATTTTAAGTGGTTAAATTGATAGACATCAAAATTTTCTGGTTCGTAGTAATAGTTGGATTTGTACGTGGACCGGGTTATTGGAGCCAAACAGTACTCAATTATATTGAGACCAAACGAATCCTGCCCCTCTGCTGCATCTTTTGGCTATTCGAAACGTGGGCAAAATCAGAAAAGTCTATTAATTGGATAACTTATTATAATTTTTCTTTCCTTTTTAAAAACTAATAGGATATTCAGTGAATGCACCGAGCAAGACGTTCGCCGCCGGTCATACGTTCACCACCTGTAACTCGAACAAGACATCTAGCAAATATTGTCGCCGTTGATTTTTCTTTAGAATCGTCATCTAGTCGAACAAGAACTCCAACTCAAATTTCCGATAATCCATCTTTTGAACCCGACTTCACAATTAAGAACCCGGAGCATATTCAAGGACAATTCCAAGATCTTGAACCACTAATTATTCCTCCTGAGCCACAAACCATTAAATCAGAATCCTCTAGTGATTCGTATTCAACAAATTCAATTATGGAAGTAACGGAACCTCTAAGTATGGAAGATCGAATGAGAGCCACACGCACGGGCCAAGGTCACGCCATTATTAAGCCAGAAGTTAATGTGCCAGATTATGAAATCAAAGGACAAATTCTACACATGGTAACTAACCAATGCCAATTCAGTGGTGCACCGAATGAAGATCCTAACGAACACCTTCGTACGTTTAAAAGAATTTGTACACTATTCAAAATCCGAGAAGTGGAAGATGAGCAGATCTATCTCATGTTGTTTCCCTGGACTTTAAAGGGAGAAGCCAAAGATTGGTTAGAATCGTTACCTGAAGGGGCGATTACTACATGGGATGATTTAGTTGAAAAATTTCTTAAACAATTCTTTCCGGCATCTAAAGCCGTGAGACTTCAAGGAGAAATT
Organism: Rutidosis leptorrhynchoides; assembly: GCF_046630445.1. Taxonomy (NCBI): domain Eukaryota; kingdom Viridiplantae; phylum Streptophyta; class Magnoliopsida; order Asterales; family Asteraceae; genus Rutidosis; species Rutidosis leptorrhynchoides. The sequence continues at coordinate 295,027,294 of NC_092338.1, forward strand.
GTTACGTTCGCGCAAAAGCCAAATGAAACATTATATGAGGCGTGGACAAGATTCCGGAAAGATGTTGAGAGGATGTCCTCAACACGGTTTAGACACTTACCAAATAGTACAAATATTCTACCAAGGTGTCAACGTTGCTACACGAAAAGACATCGACATAACAGCCGGTGGATCCATTATGAAGAAAACCGCAACTGAAGCTTACAAAATTATTGATAACACAGCCTCCCACTCGCATGAGTGGCACCAAGAAAAAGATATCTTTCGATCATCTAAAGCGGCTAGAGCCGATTCTAGCCATGACTTTGATTCCGTTTCCGCAAAAATAGATGCTTTCGAAAGACGAATGGAAAAGATGAATAAAGATATTCACGCAATACGAATCAGTTGTGAGCAATGCGGTGGACCACACTTATTGAAAGATTGTCACATTGAACCAACGATGGAACAACGAGAGAATGTTTCCTATATGAACCAAAGGCCGGGAAATAATTATCAAAATAATTATCAACCGCCAAGGCTAAACTTAAATCGAAATCAAAACATTCTTTACAATCCAAAAGGACCCGAAAATAACTGGTATAACCAACAAGGTCCGAATAACCAACCGACTCAAAACAACACTTTAAATCAACAAAGACCTAGCTTGTATAAACCACCACAACAACCCGAAGAGAAAAAGCCAAATCTAGAAGAAATGATGGCAAAGCTGATTGAATCTCAAACACAATTCATTACATCTCAAACCCAAACGAACGAGAGGTTTGATCAGTCATTAAGAACTCAACAAGCTTCCATTTTGAATCTTGAAAAACACGTAGGTACTCTTGCTAGCATGATGAGTGAGAGGGAACAAGGAAATCTACCGAGTAATACTGAAGTAAATCCTCGGAATGAGAATGTTAACATGGTGTCAACAAATTCTGAAAAACCAGCTCTGGAAGATGGGAAGGTTTTAGATGAGAGTAAAAATGAAGAAGTTACACCACCACCACCAGAGTATGTAAAGCCAGTGGTGGCACCATATAAACCACCCATCCCGTTTCCAAGAAAAGGAGTTGAGTATGAGCAAGTAATAGGTAATAAAGTTGGTGATACCATTGGAAAGAAGAAGAAGAAGAAGAATAAGAAAGTGCAAGAAACAAAAGCCGTAGAAGTAAACCCGGTGAAGACAGTTCCACCAAATCCTCCACCTAGGGTAGGTGATCCGGGTGAATTTATTGTTCCTTGTCTACTCAGTGATTGTGTCATGTATGATGCACTAGCAGATTTAGGTGCAAGTGTAAGTGTTATGCCTCTTTCCTTATATAAGAGATTAGGTGTAGGTAAGTTAAGTCCAACGGATATGAGTGTTCGACTCCTTGATCAAACCATTAAGCACCCAGTTGGAATTGCTAACAACCTACCCGTTCAAGTAGGCAATTTAACCTTTCTAGTCGAATTTATTGTCATTGACATAGAAGAGGACCCAAACATTCCTCTAATTTTAGGTCGGCCATTCTTTGCGTTCACCGGGGCGTTATTTGATGTAGGAAATGGAAGAATGACACTTAAAAGTGGTGACAAATCGATCACCTTTATGATTCGAAAATCTAAACCTCCACCAACCAAAACCGTTGAACCAATAAAAACGATTGGTAATAACCATGTTGTTTTACCAACTCCAACGGCAGTGCTTAGCAATAATGAAACGCCTAAGTGTGGGAAAAATGAAGTAACACCTAATGATAACCCAATAACAAAGGACCCCGTTGTTGATACGAAATTAGATAATCTCGTTATTAATAGTTCAATGAAGAAACTTATTAAACGGATTCGCGATGCTATAACCAAGGGGAACTTTAAGTTATGTAACCGGTTAGTATCCAATCTATCGCCTAAAGAAAAGGTGAAGCTAGTTGAAATTGTGGATATTACACAGGAATCCGACCAATGGCTTAAAGAGAAAGTCACAGATATGCAAGTTGATTATGGACCAAGAGAAATTGACGATGAAGTTAATCACAATTTTGACACCACAGCTACCTAAGTGTGGGGAGATTCATGTGTTCTAAAAAGAAAATGCTATCTAGAGTTAGTTGTTCTGTTCTCGTGTAGTTCCGAGAATGGAATCCGAGTGGTCTTTTCCACTAGCAGACACTAAAGAACTAGTTTTCTCCCTCCATTCTGAATTTTTGTTTTGTAGGTTTTATATAAAATTAATATGTTTTTTTTAATTTAAGTTTTGTGTGAATTTTAAAAACAAAATTTACTTTAATTCATTAAGTTGAAAAAAATGATTTCTAAAATTCGTCGTGAGTTGAAGACTAGGTCATTAAGCCGAAATTACTTTACCCGAGGGCGGGGCGACAAATTTTGTTATCATTATTTTTAATTTTATTGATTTAAAGTATGCCAAAAATATTATACTTTATAATTTTTTGAAAAGTGGGGTTATAAACCAAACTTCAAAAATATATATATATATATATATATGTTTGTATTTTATCTTATGTACAAAACAGGGTAAAACAGCGCACTTTCAAAGACTGTCATGAAGTTCAGCAAAAGCTACTGATTTTGACAAGACGCAAAAAATCAAATGTGAAATAACAATATGTTTGCAAACTCGGTATTTTTAATCACTTTTCTACGCTAATCACCCTCATGAATTTAAATTATAGTCTGATTTCATGCAAATGAGGGCATTGCATGATCTTAAGTGTGGGGAAGGGTTATAAATTCTCTCAGGTTTATACTTGGTTTATTTGCCAAATTTTGTGAAAATTTGAAAAATTTTCAACTAAATGAACTCAAAATCATGTTTATACATATTTATGAACGATGAAAACTAGGTGTTAATACCGAAATTATCGTTACCTCGGAAAGGACATAAATTGAGAAACAACCTAAAATGCTTGAATTCATTTAAAATGGAATAAAGGAGAATAAAAAGGCAAAGAAAGAAACTAAGTGTGGGGAGAATGTACCAAGTTATTCAATTAAAAATTATCTATCACATATCTTTGTACAAGATTATTGCAGGTACTTTTGTTTTGGATGATACTAATCAGTTTTACCCGGTTTACTGTAATATATTTGAAAGAAAGATGGATCTACACGATGAATCAATTCCATCATTAAAAGGAAGTAAAGTCTTCCGAAAAAGACACGCGCTTCTTGATTTAGGTCAAGAAGTTGTCGTCCAGACCAGCTGTAGGTTGACGAAAAATCTAGAAAAGTCATCTCTAAAATCAGCAGGAAATCCACGGACCTCAGCATCAAACAGGGTCGCCATGTGGTCAGATTTATCCTAACCATGAGAAGGATTTATCTCGTACAATGGGGAGGCACCGTGCAAATTAGCTTGATAAGACTAATGAATCAGATCCCCAGAAAGGATAATCTCCTTAAAGATTAAAAATCAGCTTTTAAGACTGATATTACTCAATCCTTGAGATTGACCTTAAAGATTGCGAATTCAAACTCATGGAATTCAATGATATCTAAACTCGAGCTTGAACGAGAAAATATTTTGATCAAAAATACAAACCGATTTGTTTTCTGAAAACCCATTTTCAATGCGTTCATTACCATTGAACGTAAAATCCTAGGAATTCACCTGGAATTCATTAGGTCACCTGAACCAAATCGGGTGTCAACCGTAAGAACGGTGGTTGCATAGCATGGTCGGAGACAGGACCTTGTGCCAGACCGAAAAATCATAGGATGATCTTTACTATCGCTCCTACCAAGGATAGTTCTAGCATCCGACACGTTAAAAGACCATAATCATCTGCATGTCACGGGACATTGCCTTAACAGTTTCTTGTTCATCGCTTTCCTTTACAACCGGAAAGTAGTTTACCGAAAGATAATATACGGAACAAGTAAACTGGATGTGTACTTTCCGATACCGGGATAGCAGTGGATTACACGAACCTAAAAGTTTTAGCCAAAATATTGATCCACAAATATATTTTGCAACACCGATGATGGATCAAATCAGAAAACTTGTCTAGGGTAAAATCTAGCTTGAATTTTCAAAAGATCAAATGTTTTCATAAAGATCCAATTTCCTTAAAGGATCTAAATTTTTATAGTCATGTGGGACTGTAAACCGCCTTTCAAATGTGCACTTTGCTTTGGAAACCGAAAGTAAATCGGCTATTTGATTGCAAGTGTCGTTGTCCTAAACCCAAGGCAACTGTGGATGACACACCCACCTTTAACCATATCGTTACTATCATTGTTTATACCGCTCTATCAAAATCACTGATGTACAAAGTGTGAAGAATAAAGAAGTGATTCGTGTGATGTATTATATTATTTCAAGACTGTATTGCTTGAGGACAAGCAACGCTCAAGTGTGGGGATATTGATAAGGCTAAAAAGGAACATATATTTCATAGCAAAATCCCCCAAGAAAGACAAGATTTTAGTTGCAATTGTTCCATTTTCAAGTAATATTCGTTTATTTTAAATAAGTGCGAAGACAAAAGGCGAAAACGACGAATTGAAGACACAAAGGTCCAAAAAGCTCAAAAGTACAAGATACAATCAAAAAGGTTCAAATTGTTGATGAGGAACGTCTAAAAATGACAAGAGTACAAGTTACAAAACGCAAAGTACAAAATATAAAATTGTACGCAAGGACGTTCGAAAATCCGGAACCGGGACCAGAGTCAACTCTCAACGCTCGACGCAACGGTGTAAAAATTACGAGTCAACTATGCACAAGAATAAAATATAATATTTAAATAATTCATAATAAGAATAATATTAAATAATAAAAAGTTGTTAATTGAGCATAGTTCAGGGGTCATAAGTGAAAATTCAATTTCTAAATTCGCCTATAAAAGGCTTTGTAATCGTAATGTAAAAGCACACCTTTTTCTATCTTTTTCTTATTTATCAATATCAATTATCAATATCTATATTCTATATCTCTATCATAATGTTAACTTAATAAGATATAACAATAATCTTAATTTTAATTTTAAATTATGATAATAATAAGATTTATGATAGAGATCGTTTGAGTGTGTAAGTCGAAATTCTGTCCGTGTAACGCTACGCTATTTTTAATCATTGTAAGTTATGTTCAACCTTTTTACATTAATGTATCGTAACTAAGTTATTATTATGCTTATTTGAGCCGAAGTAATCGTAATGTTGGGCTAAAATATTAAGAAGGGGTAATTGAACTTTGGACCATAATTAAGGTTTGGGCAAAAGACCGACACTTGTGGAAATTGAACTATTGACTATTAATAGATGGGGGGTATTGTCTAATTGAGTGACAACTCATTGGAGTCTGTCGAACCTATCTTCAAATTAATTAACCTAATAATTAATAATGATTATGGTTGTCCTATTTAGTGATGTTCATATGGAATCTGTTATAATCATTTAATTAATCAATTGGGTTGGGTAATTGATTATTCATTCTGATCAAGTGGATGAATTAATATTCATAAACTAATTAAAACAGGGGTGGATTACATACAGTGATAACTGGTGTAATTGTTGACAGAAGTGATAACTGCGTCACAGTTTAAATCCTTAATCAGTTGGAATATTTGACTTCGGGTATAAGGGTAATTTGACGAGGATACTCGCACTTTATTTTTATGACCGATGGACTATTATGGACAAAAACCAGATAGACGTATCAAATAAACCAGGACAAAGGGCAATTAACCCATGGTAATAAATTAAAATCAACACGTCAAACATCATGATTACGGAAGTTTAAATAAGCATAATTCTTTTATTATATTTCTCATCGTATCTTTATTTACTATCATTTTATTACTCGCAATTTTATTTACTGTCATTTTATTTATTGTCATTATTTTACGCACTTTAATTATCGTCATTTATCTTTACGCTTAAAATATAGAATCGACAAACCGGTCATTAAACGGTAAAACCCCCCTTTTATAATAAGATTACTACTTATATAATTATATATATTTTATATAAATATAGTTAAAAATATAGTAAGTATCACCAGCTCCCTGTGGAACGAACCGGACTTACTAAAAACTACACTACTCTACGATTAGGTACACTGCCTATAGTGTTGTAGCAAAGTTTAGGTATATCCCATCCGTAAATTAATAAAACTTGTGTCATATTTTGTAGTATTTTGTATTAAAAATAATACTATTTCGTACACCCCGCTGCACACATCACAAACCATCTTGAATATATATTTTTTTAGTTCTTTCTCTTGTTGAACACAACCAATTAACCACCGAGAATCACCATGATTTTATGGTGTACATCAAATATGTTTAGTGTTTCTATTTTACTTCACTTAAGAACACCAAACTACAACTATTATTCTTCTATTGGTCGTAAATAACCAACCACCATCGCCTTCTTTACTGCTTCTATATCCTGTTTCTACTTGGAAGACATCCACACAAAACCACCTTAGTTGCAGCTGTATTACTACTGCTATTTTAATTCTCCTACTCCTGTTTCAAACCGCATGATCTGTGATGAGAGGAAAAGGGTAAGAACATGTTTAAACTCACTAAATTTGGATGCATTATAAATAACACATTTGTTTATAAACAAGTGGAACAAAAAGCGTCAATCTTGCCGACATATTTTGAGTCACTCAATTAAAGGACGTTCCATTTTTTTTAAAGTAACTTTGATGAGTATTATATGATGTATTGTCAAACCCTATAACCTCATCGATACTAACTCACTGCAAACAGACAAAACCCTTTTTTTGTTATGTTAATATTCGAGCCAGGCCACTTCTTATTAATAATTATGTTTAGTGATTTATAAAGCATTTTATTATGCTTGAGGAACAAAGATGCCGACAGTAATGGGAGATATGAGGGGTCACGAAAATAAAGTGGCCAAATTAAGTGTAGTGGAATTTCTTTATACAACACTTTAATAAGTCGAACGTGATTCATGTAGGACACTCGAGAATTTTGGCCAACACCTATGGAACATCTTATTAGCAATTTTTTTTTTTAGAATAATAATGATGGTGATTTTTATAAACCAAGTTGGGTACTTTTTGTGTTAGTAGATTCATGATGAGGATGATAGGATTATACATGATGATGAAGTTATGTTAATGATAAAGTTGATTATGGAATGAATTAGATTCGATGATGTTAGTGATGATGATGAAATATCGAGTGATGCATGCGTTTTCTTTATATTTATTTATGTTCCGCTAGTTGCAAATCATGTTACCAGATCAAGAAGAAAAGCCACAAATTTTCTGCTGGGCCGAAACTTCTTTGGGCCGTATCATTTTCAAATTTTATAAATGGACTAGTGAATAAATTGGGCTTGGGTTAATGGCTGTTGGACTGAAGGAAATGGGCCGTGATTGACGAGCCTATGATCAGCGATAAAATCGCTGTTATAGTTTCATATTTTTTTAGCTGCATAAGTCGATTGCCATCTCAAATATTCTACTGTCTTAACCATAGGGTAGAGTATGAAAGGGATACAACAAATATGATGATTAGGATGGTGCTATGGTGATGATTACAACGAATTAAAATGATGATAGGATAGTAGAACGATGATGATTTGATTAGTTTAGATGATGAATGATTCATAACTTTATGTGTGATGACAAACGAATGATAATGATGAGGATACTCGTTAATATTTAAAAGAAGGTGATGAACATTGTAGGCGAGAAATGATCGTGATGATAATAGTTTATGATAATGATGATGAGTGATGATGAAGATGGTAAAATATTCTTACCGGTTAAATAAATTTAAAGTGGGAATTAAATCAGAGAAGCTGAGACAGAGGAATGATTTAGGTTGTTATCGGGTTAGCGGGACGTCGCGGATTCAAACCCGGACTTGGGCATTTTTTTAAGGATTACTTCTTTGAGGTAGAATTCATAATTACTTATTATTATTATTATTATTACTTTTTATATTATTATTATTACTATTATTATTATTATATTATTATTATTATTATTATTATTATTATTATTATTATTATTATTATTATTATTATTATTATTATTATTATTATTATTATTATTATTATTATTACATCATTATTATGATTAAAGATACATAATATTATCACCATTAATATTATTATCATTATTATTATTAACATTACTATTATTATTATTATTATTATTATTATTATTATTATTATTATTATTATTATTATTATTATTATTATTATTAATATCATTATCATGATTTATAAATATACATGATTATTATCATTATTTTGATTATTATTAATAATATTATTATCATCATGGTTATTATTACTATAATTATTTTTATTAATAAGTATTCTTACTATTATTATTATTATCACAAGATAATACAACTTTTATTTATTTTTATTATTTTACCAAATAACAATTAGTTACATAAAACTATAGTTAACACATATAACATAATTTAACAAGTATATCATTAAAAATATATATATTCGTTCAATTACGATTATATGTTTTAATATATATAAATGATATAGGTTCGTGAATCCGAGGCCAACCCTGCATTGTTCAATATCATCGTATGCATATTTTTACTACAAAATATCGTATCGTGAGTTCATTTGATTCCTTTTTACTCTTTACATTTTTGGGACTGAGAATACATGCGCTATTTTTATAACTGCTCTATTAAATGCTTTTGAAATATATTTTGAACTGAAAATACATGAATTACTTTTATAAATGTTTGAAGAGATAGACACAAGCAAAACATTCCTAGAATGAATTATTATGCAGACGGAAGTTCTGCGGATTATTATTGAATTATGTGGACATGATAATTGCCACCAATTGATGAGAATACTTTTCCCCTGATTATTATTGCTTGGTAACCTAAGAATTAGAATCGGGTATGGCCCTAATTCACACGAATCCTAAAGGTAGCTACCGGGTTTAACACCCCCACCCAGAATGTTCACTAGACGGAAGAGCTAGTGGGCGTGGTGTTTAGTACTTCGAAGTTTATATAATTATACAGAAGAGATGTTCTGTTTTGGAGATATTATTGATGCGCATTATATGTTAAGGTCGGTTACCAAGCCAAGCTATGAAAGCAAAGTGAATGTTATGTATCGAGAGAATTATTTTATACACAGGTTATGTGTATGTGATTTTTGTACACAAGATATGTGTACAGTTATGAAAAATTGCGAGGCAACCTACGGGGGAGAAAAGGATACGAACCTACTATGCCAAGCATTATGAAAAATGGTTTCGTACACGAGATAGGTGTAATGTATTTAAAATCTTGTGGTCTATCAAAATGATGAATTTATTGTTTATGATAAACCTATGAACTCACCAACCTTTTGGTTGACACTTTAAAGCATGTTTATTCTCAGGTATGCAAGAAATCATCCGCTGTGCATTTGCTCATTTTAAAGATATTACTTGGAGTCATTCATGGCATATTTCAAAAGACGTTGCATTCGAGTCGTTGGGTTCATCAAGAATATTATTAAGTCATTTATAGTTGGATATATTATGAAATGGTATGCATGCCGTCAACTTTCGATGTGATGGAAGTTTGTCTTTTAAAAACGAATGCAATGTTTGTAAAATGTATCATTTAGAGGTCAAATACCTCGCAATGAAATCAACTATTGTGAATCATTTATAATCAGTATGAACGGGTCCTTTCATAAAGATTCATTTGATCGCTTCTACGTGAGACATTTTAGGATTCTCTTGGAATCTTACACATAAGCACACACTATACATGATATCGGGTCGGCTTGCCGTTAGGTATAGTAGAGATCCAATCATTCCTCTATACTCGGTGCTATCGAATGAATCTCCTTCTCCTTCAAGAGTAAGCTTGACATTGGTGGCCATAGGAGTGGCCATAGGTTTTGAGTTCTCCATTCCAAACTTTTTGAGCATATCATGAATATACTTTTGTTAATTGATGAGAGTTCCATCTTCTAGTTGCTTAATTTGAAGTTCGAGAAAAAACTTGAGTTCACCTGTCATGCTCATTTCAAACTCATCATGCATTAACTTATAAAACTCATTGCTAAGAGATTCGTTAGTTGAACTAATACAATATCATAAACATATATTTGAACAATAACCAATTCATTTTCATGCTTTTTGACAAATAATATATTATCAATTTTTCCTATTTCATATCCATGATCAATAAGGAAAGTTTTAAGTCTCTCATACCAAGATCTAGGTGCTTGTTTGAGTCCATATAGGGCTTTCTTATGTTTAAACACATGATAAGGTTTTTCAAAGTTTTCAAAGCCCGGGGATTGTGACACATATACTTCTTCGTTTATGACCCCATTTAGAAAAGTACTTTTAACATCCATTTGATATAGTTTTAAGTTGTTGGCATATGCTTATGCAAGGAGTATTCTAATAGACTCTAGTCTAGCTACGGGGGCAAAGGTTTCATCATAGTCGATTCCATCTGTTGATTATATCCTTGTGCAACCAACCTAGTTTTGTTTCTAACAACCTTCCTATCTTCATCTAGTTTATTTCTATATACCTATTTGGTTCCTATAATATTTTTCTCACTTGGTAAGGGAACAAAATCCCATACATCACTCCTTTGGAATTGGTTTAATTCCTCATGCATGGCTTCTACCCAACTTTCATCTAATAATGCTTCCTTAACATTTTTGGGTTCTATTTGGGAGATGAACGCATAGTTTGCAACTAGATTGAAGATTTGTGATCGTGTGGTTCTAGTGTTGATGTCTCCTATGACTTGTTCTATTGGATGATCCTTAATATGTTTAAAGCCAGTTGTTGTGACGACCCGGAAATTTTCGACTAATTTTAAACCAAACTTTCGATACGATTTTATATTTTTGACTCGATAAGCTAAGTCTGTTAGGTTGAGTCTCAAAAATTTTGAACCGTTTGCATGAATTCATTTGACCTTTGACTAGTCCCGACGATTCACGAGCAGTTAATTATAAATAGATATGTGAGTATACATATATACATGGTAATTAAAAATTCTAATCTGTAATATTAAATGTTGTATTATATATTAAATGTATAAAATTTGATACTAAATAAAAGTTATTATATAATATATAATCATTACAAATTTACATGATTAATAATACATAATATCAATGTATTAAATTAAGTACAAGTTAAAGAATAAGTTATTTACTACTGTCATTATTATTATTATTACTAATATCAATGTTAGTATTATTTATATTATTATTATTATTAATGTTATTAATAAAATTCAAATAAGTTTAGGATTATCAAAATAAAGATTTCTAAATATAAATGTTATTGTAAAAAAAATAATTAAAACTATAATCTTAATTATTATTATAATTATTATTACTAAAAATCATCATGTAATTTAAAATTATTATTACCATTTTATTCTTATCATTATACTTATTATTATTAAGTATTATTTTTGATATTATTATTAATATTGTTATTATTAATTCTATTATTAATATTATTATTAGTATTTTGATTATTATAATTATAATTATTAAATATTAATTAATATAAAAACTTATACAGAGAGATACAAGAATCTGTTTCCTTTCACAATCAAATTTTAGGAAATTACATTTTTTGTCTGATCGAATCTTCAATCACATTCATTTAATCGTACAAATCAATGGAACTTAAGCAATCTGTATATATTTTATTCTTCTTTTTCTGACTCAAATCGATTCTCTGTCAACCACCTTCCTCGCTGCAAAACAATCAAGATTAAAATTGTTAGCTGTCAATAACAGTTAAAGCGTACGAATCCGTTGCAAGTCTCTATCTATTTCTGCTTTTTTATTTCCTTCTTCTGCTCAAGATTCTTCATCGATCTCAATTAAACACTACAAAACAAACAGATACAAAATCATGAAATATTAATATCAAATATAGTACGAATCGTTTCGCCATCACTTTCTACTTTCTATTTTTTTCTTCTTGATTAATTCTTCTGGTCGACTCCTTCCAAACTATATGACAAAAATTGTCAGAAATAAATATGAAATAAGCGTACGAATTAGTTTCATTTCATTGTCTCTACACTAGTACTAATTCCTTTTTAACATTATATGTGATAATGATGTATAATATATGATATCGTAAAAACTATATAATAACTTATATGCATGTGTATATATATATATATATATATATATATATATATATATATATATATATATATATATATATATACACCTTACATGCTCGACAAAACTCGATCACCTTCAATTGGGAGACTCTTTGAACCACAACCCAACTTACGAACCCACCAAGTCGGATGCCATGCCTCTATTTATTCGAACCACCATAATCAAAATACCACTCTTCACTAACCGTTGATGCCTTGAATCATCTCACCATTATCACAAACCACCATGATTAATCTCCTATTATTATTTCCTGTCTCTAACTAAACCCACCTCTACTCGTTTATACTTGGATCAAACACCCCTCGAATCACCTCTCAATCTCTCTATCTCATGATTTAAAACCACCATAGCCACTTCCCACTCTCATCGTGAACCCACAACTACTACTACTATCGTTTTGTTTTCGTTTGTCCAACACACAAACCGAACCAAGTGATCTGTTAAAAAAAAGAAAAAAAAAGAAACACCACATAATTGTTTGGATGTTTTGTGAACTTGAGCATTTATAACATAAAGGTGGCAATAATTGAATCTTATGGCCGACAAGTGCTCTTGGAGTTTCACACATTTTATTTTTTTTTAAGAAATGGGTGGGACAAGATAAGGTATCCAATATTCATGCTTGATTCCAGTTCACTATATTTTTATTTATTTCTGTCAAATACACCACCCCACAACCTTCATTTTCGTGAACAATACCATCAGCCTTTATATTTTTTTTTTTGCTGTAAATAGCATGTCGACTTCTGTTTGAGTGAATCAATCACAAAACTGAATATTTTTGGCTCTATGACAAGTACACTTTATATCAACCGACCATTACTCTTTTAAAGCATTAGCATGAACCCCACTTTACCCAATTGTTAAATTATGAGTGACGTAAATTAAATAATGAATGGAATGATGACATATTACCACTATTGTCTACTCGAATTCTCTATCTTATTCTCTTTCAGTTGTGGAATGATGCAAGTAGGGACAAGTGGCTAACTAGTTTACTGAATGTATTCTATTTTCTAATGCAACTTGTTTTACTTAATGCAACTTGGGCCGCATTTTATTTTCTAATTGGGACTAGTGAACTTGTTTAAGATGTTGGGTCGATTATAAGAATGTTAACAAATGAGATGTGGGCCGAAGATCCATCTTGTGTAGTTGAGCCGAGGGCTGTTAATTGTTGTGGGTCGAATCATTTTTCTCCCTGCAGCAACGATGCTCATTTTTTTTTCTTCCTTTCGTTTTAGCTGGGATCGAAGAAGGTAAAAAGTAGATGATGATGATAGTATAATGATAGTGGTTTTAGTAACAAAACCGTGAAGGAAGAGGAGGATAGGATTCGATGATCATGATAGTGATTTGATCATGATATATGATGATGACGAACGATGATGATGTTGAGTGAAGAGGATGATGTTGGTAATGTTATGGAGATGGTTATAATTAGATAAAGATAAGTAGGAAAAACTGATTTGGGGTTTGGTTAATTGAAGAAGAAAGAAGCAGAATACTAAGGGTTAAAATGGTTTAATGGGAGAGTGGTTATAGAAATGAAAGGATAGAGAAGTGGTTAGGGTGTCTGTTTGTGAAACGAGAGGTCAAGGGTTCGAGACTTGGGGGCAACATTTTTTTGTTATAGATATAGTTAAGACTGGAAAGATGGGTTAAATAAAATAAATATGGGGTTTAAACCAAGATTGAACTAGTAGCTCAATGGTTAAGGACATTATTGGGTTAGCGGGACGTCGCGGGTTCAAACCCGGACTTGGGCATTTTTTTAAGGACTACTTATCTGAGGTAGTATTAATACTACCACTATTATTATTATTGTTATTATTATTACTATTATTATTATTACTATTATTTTTATCACTTTTATTAATATTATTATTACTTTCATTATTAACATATAACATTTTTATCATTTTATTATTATTATTATTATCATTATTATTAAAAGTATTATCATTTTTATTATTATCATTACTATTATTATTTTTAGTATTATTATAATTATTATTTTTAACAAACAAATGTTATCTATATAAAAATATATTACAAGTCAACTAATATTACATACTAATATGTTTTTAACGAATATATTACCATCTATATTGATAAAACCTTAATTAAAGTATATATCATATATTTATTATAAGTATAATTATATAAAAAGATATTAATTTTAATAAATTATAAAATATGATTAAACTAGGTTGATTAAATGGGATATGTTTTAATATATATGCAATTAATATAGGTTCGTGAATCCGAGGCCGACCTTGCATTGTTCAGTTCCGTCGTATGCATATTTTTACTACAAAATATCATATTGTGAGTTTCATTTGCTCCCTTTTTTAAATGCTTTTGCAATATATATTTTTGGGCTGAGAATACATGCACTGCTTTTATAAATGTTTGACGAAATAGACATAAGTATTGAAACTACATTGTATGGTTGGATTACTATACCGAATATTGCCCCTTTAAGTCTGGTAACCTTAGAATTAGGGAAATAGCCCATAATTGTCGCGAATCCTAAAGATAGATTTATGGGCCTAACAAACCCCATTCTGGAATTTGGAATGCTTTAGTACTTCGATTTAAATGGTGATTGCGATTACCAATATTTATGGCATACTTGCGAGTATGCGGGGGATATTCCATATGCATTATGTTAATGTCGGTTACCAGGTGCTCATCATACGAATGATTTTTATACACTTGCGAGTGTAATGTTATTTATGAAAAATGAAATCTTGTGGTCTATCAAAATGATGAATTTTATTGTTTAAGGTAAACTTATGAACTCACCAACCTTTTGGTTGACACTTTAAAGCATGTTTATTCTCAAGTTTGAAAGAAATCTTCCGCTGTTCATTTGCTCATTTTAGAGATATTACTTGGAGTCATTCATGGCATATTTCAAAAGACGTTGCATTCAAGTCGTTGAGTTCATCAAGATTATTATTAAGTCAATTATAGTTGAATATATTATGAAATGGTATGCATGCTGTCAACTTTCAATGAAATGAAAGTTTGTCTTTTAAAAACGAATGCAATGTTTGTAAAATGTATCATATAGAGGTCAAGTACCTCGCGATGTAACCAAATGTAATGTATTCGTCCAGATGGATTGAGACGGGGCACTACAGGTGGTATCAGAGCGGTGGTCTTAGTGAACCAGGTCTTGTATTTGTGTGTCTAACTAATAGTTGTTTAAATGCATTAGTGGGTCTGGACTTCGACCGTGTCTGCATGTCAAAAAAAAAAAAAAAATTTTACTTATCATTTTGTGTCGAAAATTACCTGCTTATCATTCTTAGGGAATCATTTGCTTATCATTCTTAGTCTAGATACATCTTACTGCATTGATTGCATGAATAGTATATAGACAAAATTCATATCTTAGCGTATCTGTTACTGTAAACTTTGCCTGACATATTCCGTAAATCCCTCCGTAATCTACGAAATCTTTTGCTCTATATATATATAGATATTCTATGTAATTAGAATATCATCCAAATATCCTAAAATCGTTTCATGTCGAAAAACCCTTTACTCAATCGTACGAAATGGAACTCGGCACTAGTTCAAGTCCCTCGGAGTCCGACATGGAGTCCCACTCAAGCTCCTAAAGTAGTGTGACCGGAATGGACCAACCAATTCATCTGATGAGTTCGTAGTCGACTTAATCAATGGAGACAAGAAGAAGGTGATCCTTTCCATCAACCGAAATCACCTCTTGACGATGAACCTGAAGCACTTACCGGTGAACCTGTCCGTAATACCATTTTCTCTTTCATTTCCAGAGTATCTCGACACGATTATATTCTAACCACAATTCTAAACCTTATTCTTCTGCTCGTCCGAACCGCCAATCATTCCGGTGTAGTAGAAGAAGTCAACGAGCTTCGCGCTCGAGTAATAAATTTTGGGAAATATGGTGCAAAGATTACTAGCACCAACAGAATCAACGACATCAACAACTGTATCACCAACAAACAAACCCATCCTCACATTCTATACCTTGTGCATAATCTTCGTTCTACATATCGTTCTACATCTTGCTCTACGTCAATTCTTTTTGTTCTACATATTGTTCTACATTGATTATCTTCGATCTATGTATCGTTCTACCTCATTTATCTTCGTTCGACATGACGATTATGTAATCTCTAATGTTTTAGAGATTATGTGTTCTAGTTCTAACGGTAAATTAAATGAGTTTAATATTATTTTGACTCACTAAATCCATGATTACATCTGAAAAGAATATATATGTATATATATTTTCATAAAGATTGTAATTTAAAAGTTCTTTTGTACAAACTGTTAATGGTGAAAATATTTTAACGGGTAGGTAATACCCGAGGAATATTTTGTTTTCACACTAATAAGTTACATCTACTATAGTTAAATATATTCTCAAGTTTACCACTTGATTTCATCTTAAATATCATATATATCTTGACAATTACAATCTTCATTCAAAATCTTTGAAAACACCTCGGATCGATAACCAATTATTCAGCTATGAGAATGCTGATGAAGCAGCAAAAGCCGTAGATGGTCTTAATGACCGAAAGCTTGATAACAAAAGAATGCTACGTTGGAAAAGCTCGGGAAAAGATTGAAAACTCCTTTCCTCATTTCTCACATATTGGATATCGTTATGTCTTCCTAAAATGCAATATCCTCAACATTATGAAGGTTTCATTATTCCCATTCATAATTACCTTCGCCGTCATTCTATCCTTGATATATCATATCAAAAACTGCTTTGACTTCTAAATTCTAGTGAAACCCTAGAAGTTTTAAATCCTTGGATATTCTTGAGTAATATTGGAATGAAAGCATGAGTTAATGTAATATAATGACACTTGATCAACGTGATTATATTACAGTAAGTCATGTGGAAGTTCTAATGAATTGTGATGATGGTAATACTTGATCAACATTACCATCACCACGAACCGTGTTACTTGACTTGTATTCATCATAAACCATGATACTTGATTCAAATTCATTATGAACCCGAACTAGACCTGAGAAGGGTATTCATAAACAATCTGCGTATTAATATCAAAGAAAATCTCTAATTTTAACATTTGCTTCTTCGATGAAACATTCTTAGACAACTAATAATCTTGCTATTAAAAATCTGAGTTCAAATCTGGTACTAAAACATTCTTAATTTCAATTCCAGCTGTCACCACTCAAATTTCGGGACGAAATTTCTTTAACGGGTAGGTACTGTGACGACCCGGAAATTTTTGACTAATTTTAAACCAAACTCTCGATACGATTTTATATTTTTGACTCGATAAGCTAAGTCTGTTAGGTTGAGTCTCAAAAATTTTGAACCGTTTGCATGAATTCATTTGACCTTTAACTAGTCACGACGATTCATGAGCAGATAATTGTAAATAGATATGTGAGTATACATATATACATGGTAATTAAAAATTCTAATCTGTAATATTAAATGTTGTATTATATATTAAATGTATAAAATTTGATACTAAATAAAAGTTATTATATAATATATAATCATTACAAATTTACATGATTAATAATACATAATATCAATGTATTAAATTAAGTACAAGTTAAAGAATAAGTTATTTACTACTGTCATTATTATTATTATTATTACTACTAATATCAATGTTAGTATTATTTATATAATTATTATTAATGTTATTAATAAAATTCAAATAAGTTTAGGATTATCAAAATAAAGATTTCTAAATATAAATGTTATTGTAAAAAAAAAAAAAATTAAAACTATAATCTTAATTATTATTATAATTATTATTACTAAAAATCATCATGTTATTTAAAATTATTATTACCATTTTATTCTTATCATTATACTTATTATTATTATTAAGTATTATTTTTGATATTATTATTAATATTGTTATTATTAATTCTATTATTAATATTATTATTAGTATTTTGATTATTATAATTATAATTATTAAATATTAATTAATATAAAAACTTATACAGAGAGATACAATAATCTGTTTCCTTTTACAATCAAATTTTAGGAAATTACATTTTTTGTCTGATTGAATCTTCAATCACATTCATTTAATCATACAAATCAATGGAACTTAAGCAATCTGTATATATTTTATTCTTCTTTTTCTGACTCAAATCGATTCTCTGTCGACCACCTTCCTCGCTGCAAAACAATCAAGATTAAAATTGTTAGTTGTCAATAACAGTTAAAGCATACGAATCCGTTGCAAGTCTCTATCTATTTCTGCTGTCTTATTTCCTTCTTCTGCTCAAGATTCTTCATCGATCTCAATTAAACACTACAAAATAAACAGATACAAAATCATGAAATATTAATATCAAATGTAGTACGAATCTGTTAGCCATCACTTTCTACTTTCTATTTTTTTCTTCTTGATTAATTCTTCTGGTCGACTCCTTCCAAACTATATAACAAAAATTGTCAGAAATAAATATGAAATAAGCGTACGAATTAGTTTCATTTCATTGTCTCTACACTAGTACTAATTCCTTATTAACATTATATGTGATAATGATGTATAATATATGATATCGTAAAAACTATATAATAACTTATATGCATGTATATATATATATATATATATATATATATATATATATATATATATATATATATATATATATATATATATATACACCTTACATGCTCGACAAAACTCGATCACCTTCAATCGGGAGACTCTTTGAACCACAAACCAACTTACGAACCCACCAAGTCGGATGCCATGCCTCTATTTCTTCGAACCACCATAATCAAAATACCACTCTTCACTAACCGTTGACGCCTTGAATCATCTCCCCATCATCACAAACCACCATGATTAATCTCCTATTATTATTTCTTGTCTCTAACTAAACCCACCTCTACTCGTTTATACTTGGATCAAACACCCCTCGAATCACCTCTCAATCTCTCTCTCTCTCATGATTTAAAACCACCATAGCCACTTCCCACTCTCATCATGAACCTACAACTACTACTACTACTACCGTTTTGTTTTCGTTTGTCCAACACACAAACCGAACCAAGTGATCTGTTAAAAAAAAGAAAAAGAAAGAAACACCACATAATTGTTTGGATGTTTTGTGAACTTGAGCATTTATAACATAAAGGTGGCAATAATTGAAGCTTATGGCCGACAAGTGCTCTTGGAGTTTCACACGTTTTATTTTTTTTAAGAAATGGGTGGGACAAGATAAGGTATCCAATATTCATGCTTGATTCCAGTTCACTATATTTTTATTTATTTATGTCAAATACACCACCCCACAACCTTCATTTTCGTGAACAATACCATCAGTCTTTATATATATATATATATATATATATATATATATATATATATATATATATATATATATATATATATATATATATATATTGCTGTAAACAGCATGTCGACTTCTGTTTGAGTGAATCAATCACAAAACCGAATATTTTTGGTTCTATGACAAGTACACTTTATATCAACCGACCATTACTCTTTTAAAGCATTAGCATGAACCCCACTTCACCCAATTGTTAAATTATGAGTGAAGTAAATTAAATAATGAATGGAATGATGACATATTACCACTACTGTCTACTCGAATTCTCTATCTTATTCTCTTTCTGTTGTGGAATGATGCAAGTAGGGTCAAGTGGCCAACTAGTTTACTGAATGTATTTCATTTTCTAATGCAACTTGTTTTACTTAATGCAACTTAGGCCGCATTTTATTTTCTAATTGGGACTAGTGAACTTGTTTAAGATGTTGGGTCGATTATAAGAATGTTAACAAATGTGATGTGGGCCGAAGATCCATCTTGTGTAGTTGAGCCGAGGGCTGTTAATTGTTGTGGGCCGAATCATTTTTCTCCCTGCAGCAACGATGCTCATTTTTTTCCTTTCTTTCGTTTTAGCTGGGATCGAAGAAGGTAAAAAGTAGATGATGATGATAGTATAATGATAGTGGTGTTAGTAACAAAACCGTGAAGGAAGAGGAGGATAGGATTCGATGATCATGATAGTGATTTGATCATGATATATGATGATGACGAACGATGATGATGTTGAGTGAAGAGGATGATGTTGGTAATGTTATGGAGATGGTTATGATTAGATAAAGATAAGTAGGAAAAACTGATTTGGGGTTTGGTTAATTGAAGAAGAAAGAAGCAGAATACTAAGGGTTAAAATGGTTTAATAGGAGAGTGGTTATAGAAATGAAAGGATAGAGAAGTGGTTAGGGTATGTGTTTGTGAAACGAGAGGTCAAGGTTCGAGACTTGAGGGCGACATTTTTTTGTTATAGATATAGTTAAGACTGGAAAGATGGGTTAAATAAAATAAATATGGGGTTTAAACCAAGATTGAACTAGTAGCTCAATGGTTAAGGACATTATTGGGTTAGCGGGACGTCGCGGGTTCAAACCCGGACTTGGGCATTTTTTTAAGGACTACTTCTCTGAGGTAGTATTACTATTACCACTATTATTATTATTGTTATTATTATTACTATTATTATTACTATTATTTTTATCACTTTTATTATTATAATTACTATCATTATTAACATATAACATTTTTATCATTTTATTATTATTATCATCATTATCATTATTATTAAAAGTATTATCATTTTTATTATTATTATTACTATTATTATTTTTAGTATTATTATAATTATTATTTTTAACAAACAAATGTTATCTATATAAAAATATATTACAAGTCAACTAATATTACATACTAATATGTTTTTAACGAATATATTAGCATCTATATTGATAAAACCTTAATTAAAGTATATATCATATATTTATTATAAGAATAATTATATATAAAGATATTAATTTTAATAAATTAGAAAATATGAGTAAACTAGGTTGATTAAATGGGATATGTGTTAATATATATGCAATTAATATAGGTTCATGAATCCGAGGCCGACCTTGCATTGTTCAGTTCCGTCGTATGCATATTTTTACTACAAAATATCGTATTGTGAGTTTCATTTGCTCCCTTTTTAAATGCTTTTGCAATATATATTTTTGGGCTGAGAATACATGCACTGCTTTTATAAATGTTTGACGAAATAGACATGAGTACTTTAAACTACATTGTATGGTTGGATTACTATACCGAATATTGCCCCTTCAAGTCTGGTAACCTAAGAATTAGGGAAATGGCCCCTAATTGACGCGAACCTAAAGATAGATCTATGGGCCTAACAAACCCCATTCTGGAATTTGGAATGCTTTAGTACTTCGATTTAAATGGTGATTGCGATTACCAATATTTATGGCATACTTGCGAGTATGCGGGGGATATTCTATATGCATTATGTTAATGTCGATTACCAGGTGTTCATCACACGAATGATTTTTATACACTTGCGAGTGTAATTTTATTTATGAAAAATGAAATCTTGTGGTCTATCAAAATGATTAATTTTATTGTTTACGATAAACTTATGAACTCACCAACCTTTTGGTTGACACTTTAAAATAAGTTTATTATCAGGTTTAAAAGAAATCTTCCGCTGTGCATTTGCTCATTTTAGAGATATTACTTGGAGTCATTCATGGCATATTTCAAAAGACGTTGCATTCGAGTCGTTGAGTTCATCAAGATTATTATTAAGTCAATTATAGTTGAATATATTATGAAATGGTATGCATGCCGTCAACTTTCGATGAAATGAAAGTTTGTCTTTTAAAAACGAATGCAATGTTTGTAAAATGTATCATATAGAGGTCAAGTACCTCGCGATGTAACCAAATGTAATGTATTCGTCCAGATGGATTGGGACGAGCCACTACAGTTGTGGATTCTAATTTTTCTTTACTAGGATCGTTTTCCAAGTGAGATTCTCTCACATTGGTTTCTTCGACTTCTTTGGACTCATTTTGGTTCGTGCTAGTCATAATGGCTTCTTGTTCAATCACATCATCATCTAAAAGTGGTTTGGACTTAGGTGGAGGAGTTTCATCAAAGTTGACATCTAATGACACTTCTATGACATTAGTGTATTTTTTTTGGAATCCTCTAGGCTTTGCTTTCTAACGAATATCCTAGGAATACTCCTTCATAGGCTTTAGATTCAAACTTGGCTAAGTATTCCTTTTTGTTCAAGATGAAACATTTACATCCAAATACCCTAAGATGACTTACGGTGGGTTTCCTACAATTTAGAATTTCATAGGGTGTTTTATCCATTTAGGGTCTAATTAGGACTCTATTTTGAATATACGTAGAGGTTGTAACCGCTTCACACCAAAATTTTTGAGGGATTGATTGTTCATTTAACATTGTTCTACTCATTTCTTAAAGAGTTTGGTTTTTCCTTTCAACAAGCCCATTAGATTGAGGAGTGCGAGGAGCCGAGAAATTATGAGAAATTCCATGTAAATCATAAAAGACTCCAAATTGAGCATCATTATCAAATTCTCTTCCATGATCCGTTCGTATGGTGACAATTGTACACCCAAGCAAGTTTTGTATTTTAGTAGCAAAAATTACAAATCTTTCAAAAGCTTTATTTGTGTGTTTTAAAAAAAGTGCCCAAGTATATCTTGAAAAATCATCAACAATTACTAGGGTGTAGAAATTCTCATCATAGCTTTGAACGGATGATGGACCAAACAAGTCCATGTGTACGAGTTCTAAATATCTTTTAGTTGAAATGCACTTATTAAGTTTATGACTAGCATGGAATTATTTTCCTATTTTACATGTATCACAAAAATGACTTTCATATTTTAGCTTGGGTAAATCTCTAACCATTTCTTTAGAAGATATATTGTGAATTAATTTTATATTAGCATGCCCAAGTCTCCTATGTCACAAAGTGGTAGTGTCATGAATGGAAGTGAGACAAATATCTAACTGTTTAAAGTCATTTAGTTTACATGTGTAAAGGCCCTTTTTCCTAATTTCGTTTATAAATTTTTATAATTTTTGGTTATATGCGAAGATAACTTAGTGAATGTCATGTTATACCCTTTGTCACATTTTTTACCAACACTTAGCAAATTAAAACTTAGGTTCTTAATATGCAAGACATCTTCAAGTGTAATTTTAGAGTTAGTGATGTTACATTTACCGACAATTTTACCTCGTACGTCGCCACCAAAGATTACATCACCACCATTATGAACTTTGTACCTTGTGAAGAAGTCTTCGTTCCCCGTCATGTGCGTTGTACATCCACTATCAATAATCCAATCTTCTTCTTGTACAACGCCATTTAGGCAAACCTATATTTGGTTGATTAATGACTTTGGTACCCAATGTTTATTGGGTCCGGGATGATTAGCATTGAAAACTCCTACTCTAACCCATCGTTTTACTACTTTAGCGTTGTAGTTTCCTTTTGGTTGAGCCCTTGTTTCAATGATTTTCTTCTTAGGGTTTCTAGAGTTATTAGTCTTATTTTCTAAGAAATTCGCTTTAGATTCTACACTTTTTGGTGGTCTAGTTTTTGAGAAAGAACCTGCAGTCAACTTCACGGTCGGACCGTGCTTCGACCGCACATTTCCTGTAACATTTTTATTTTCTTGAGACTTAAAAAACACTATAGGTTGTTGTTTCGATGGTTTAATTTTTAGGGTGCTTTCTTTAAACCCTAACCCGTGTTTGTTATCGCTAGGTCGTTGAACATTTAAGATGTCTTCTAGTAGTTTTTCACTTTTATTAAATATTGAAAACTTGATTTTGTTCTCAATTAGTTTGACAGTTTTGTTAAATGTTCTATTTTCATGCTTTAGATCATCACAAGTAAGACATTCATGTGAGTTAGCTATTCTTTCCTTTAGCCTAGACACTTCTAGCTTAAGTGAGTTATTTTCTTCTTTTAAGTTGGTATTACTAGTACTAACTATACTACTTAGATCACAAAGCTTAACGAGATTATCAAAATTGAATTTAAAAGAGTTTATAAGAACCTCATTGTCGATTTGTCCGACTAGGCAAGCTTCATCATCTTTTTCCGAGCGTGATGCATCGATGGCCATGAGACATGTTTCCTTTCCTTCTTCTTTTGTTTCATTTTCTTCATCGTCCCAAGCACCTCCTAGAAACGCCTTCTCGTTCTTTCTTTTGGGACATTCACTAATCAAATGATTTGGATCACCGCATCCAAAACATTTCATTACGAACTTCTTCTTGGAATCAAAGGGTGCCTTCTTTGAGTCCATTGGAGTTTGTACATGATTCCTGGGTCTTCGGTAGAACTTCTTGAATGATCGAATAATAAATCCAAGTTGTTTATCGTCATTTAGGATATCATCTTCATCCTCTTCATATTCACCTTCTTCACTTGCTTTGGCTTTCAAAGCAATTGAATTATTCTTTTCTTTCTTGACTTTGTCCGCTTCATCATCCTTGTTTTGGATGACCTCATGGACTTTGAGATTGCCAATGAGTTCATCAAGCGACAATTTCTCCAAGTCCTTTGACTCATCTATTGCCGTTTTGGTCTCCATTTGGAGGGTAAAGCTCTTAAGAATTTACGAACATATTGCTTGTTTGTGTAAATAGTACCTAGAGCCTTCAAATTTGAACAAATATTGTTAAATCTAGAATAAGCAATATCAATTTTTTCATCATCCGATATAACAAATTGTTCATATTGAGCCACTAGTAGTTCAATTTCATTTTCAATGACTTGCACATTCCCTTGATGAGTAACTATTAAATTATCCCATATTTCCATTGCATTCTTAAGCATAAATACCCTCTCATATTCTTTTCTAGGCAAAACATTGAATATGACTAGTTTAGCTTGGTAGTTTTTCGCTACATCCGTTTTATGTTCTTTTAACCAATTTTCCTCGGGCACAATTATCCTAGTTTTCCTATCCTCACTTAGTGTGAATGGGACATAATCGCCCTTAGTAATAATGTTCCAAACATCTATATCTTTAGTACGGACATATGTTTAAAATCTTTGTTTCCAATAGCAAAATCCTTCACTTTCAAGTAGTGGATCTCTTTGCATAGAGGAACCTTCACTATAGCTCAAGTTCTCAAGTTTTTGTTCCATGATCTTTAACTCAAAAGTTTGCAAAAATTAATTTTTATCTTCAAAATAACAATTTTAGCAAAACGTTTAGAGCAACCGCTCTGATAGCAATTGTAAGTAACTAGAGGGGGGGGGGGTGAATAGTTACTTAGTGTAATTTTTAAAACTTTTTCCGATTTAGAACTTGAGATTACTATAGTGTGATTTGAATAGTTTGTTCACAAGTATAATAAATAAGTAGATAAAGGATAAGAGACCAAACACCGAGATTTATAGTGGTTCGGGAAGATGTTAACTAATCTTCCTTAATCCACTCCTCAATTCTAACGAATTGAGAGTTAGTTTCACTATGATGCCCCAAACTCGGTGGAGTGTCCGGATACAACACTAGCTCCTTGATAAGCCACAACTTATGAACCCTTACATCCCGTTGAAGAATTCACAATCACCAAACGCTCTTACCACAAGATCCTAATGCTATCACTAAGTGAAACCTCACTTATCTTCTGGATCTTTTTAAGAAGATAATTTACAAGTGACTCACAACTAAGTTTACACACACTCTTGCTTGAATCACTCTAAATTGATTGCAATGATATTTGAATGATATCAGTAAATATATTGAAATGTAAGTGCAAGAGGTGAGTCTTCAAGTGCTCCAAAGTTTGGCTTTTATAGGCAAGAGAAATTCAAACTCGGATGATTGCGGCTCACCCCACAGTCGACTGGGGGTCGACCATGCAGCTCTGTTCTCTGAATTTTGTAGCCGTTTGAGATCTTTTACTTCGGCTTTTTCCCTTATTAGATAGCTGAAATTAGATGCCAAAAACATCTGAAAAGACCCGCATTACCCCTTTTGTCTTGGAGGCATTCTTTGAGATTGACCTTGGCTTGAAAGGGGTAAGTCACTTTGTACTAGAAGGGTGTCATTGATTTCCTTTTAAGAGAAATGCAGAATTTTGATCCCATGACAACCATATACTTCCAAACTTCAAGTCACAAGTCTTCAACTCTTTTGTCACTACTAGTTTTGCAAGCATGTGCTCTTATTGGTTACTTGCAATCTTCTAATTTAGACTACCTTGTTTTTATGTGAAGACTTTTGGGAGTTTACACTAAACTCTTATTAAACACATAATTAGTGCTTAATGGTTAATCAAGTGGAGAGCATCTCTTTAATTGGGATTAATGACCATCTTTAAGTTTTAATATTTTTAATTAGATTTATAAAAATATACTTCGAAAAAGAACTTTTAGCCATACTTGAATGTTTAACATTTATCGTAAGCTAATAGTGTCATTAAGGTGTCATAAGTGTGATTTACCAAGATTAGTTTTTTGTGACCAAAACTCATTTGAATATGAAGAAGGCAACTATTCTAAGTATGTTTAAACAAGTTTTGTAAATTATAGATACCCTGAAGTAGTCAAACATTTTTCGATCAAAAATCGGATAGTGGGTTTTATGTGGTCGACCCACGGCTGACCGTGGAGTCGATCGTGTACCTTGATTCAAAGCACAAAGGTACAGGGTATCCATGGTCTGGCCTACGGTCGACCGTGGACCGACCGTGCTCCTTCAGTGTGTTTTCAAATGACTCTTTTGACTTATCGATTTTGTGTATTGGTCGTTTGCTAGAGATAGTGTAGACTTATGAACGTGTGTTGTTCTATACCTTGGGTAATCACACGAGACTTGGTGTCATCATCAAAACAAAGTGTTTAACATTTGAATATTAATATTGGATTACTAACCAACAGATTAGTTTGCTAGCGTAAGTACTTCACACTATCGTTGTCTTCTAAAGAACGACCCTAGGTCATACTTCCCTTACTAACCTTTAAAAAGGAGTAGTAGACTTATGCTCCGCAATTATAAATTTCAAACCATCGTAACCACGACAAACGCAACCGAACTTTCGGGCGATATCACAAATCGTTTTGCATTCTTCATTTCTTTCTCGCTATATATATGTCCTCCACAGCTCAATATTTCTTAAACATTCTCCACAGCTCCGTCACATCCAGTTTCCTCGAAAAGTTGAAGAACATGAACGACGTCATTTTGTTCCTACTTAACCTTTTTGTTTGATTCTTATAGCCATCACTATATTCATCTCGAAAAAACCTAGTGCTTAATTACCGTGTTCCTGTAGGAGTTTCTCTATCTGAATGTTTTCTCTCTCATCTCTCTTCATGATGTGTCATTTGCAATAAATCAATTATACATCTTAAGGAGCTCTAGAAGATAATCGGACACAATAATATGATACATAAGTTATATCGCATATATATAACTATAAGTATTGTTCTTCCCCAAATAACTCGAACAGCGAAGTGGGGCCCACTAACGTCTGGAAAAAATGCAGTCGCCCCAAATGACTTTCCGAGACGAAGTATTCCGGACAACCGGCGACATGTCGTTTGTAAAGGTTATCTAGGACGATATTTCGTCCCGAAAAGCAGGAGAATGTCGTCCTGGATGTTGGTCTTTCTTGTAGTGCGGGTAGATTCTGAGACCTAATCTGCCATCACGAGCACCGCCCCGTCAAATTATCCATCAATTATCTTCTTTTTCGTTCTTATCTTTTTCAACTATCCATTATCTGATCAAAACTGAAACAAGTCATCAAAAAGCATTGCCGCCTACACCATTAAGAGCGCCGCAGGTACATGTGCACCAATTACCTTTTATCCTTAAACCTTCGGATTGCAGCCGCCACCTAGCAATTTTCTGTGTATAGTACGTGCATGTATATGTTTTTCTCTACATGCCACCTATGCTTTCTTAGCCTACCTAAAATCACTCTCCCACCCTTCGCTATTCTATTCAGCATATACAAAACTTCTACTATATTATTTTAATTAAACTTTTGTTTATTCTTTTTTCATGCGTAACAGCCAGCCACAAACCATCGCTTAACAAAACATGGTTCGTAAAATATCGAAGTAGCATATTAATAATCGGCACGGGGATGAGACACCTAGCCTGACTAGGTTCCAAACCCTGAAAAAAAATAGAAAAAATATCTTTTTTGCAGCGTTGAAAATATTGGTACTGTGACAAAGTTATCTGTTCAAGTTCTGCTCAATCCTTATGCAAAGCAAGCCACGACGTAAAACAAAACGTTACGTAAAAGAAAACGTGGTGAAACAATGCGACGAATCAGCAAATATTAGTTGATTCGGTGCAATAAATGAGAACAAAAGTTATATTTATTATTATATTACTAGTGTTTTCTTTCGATTCGAACTTTGGCGATTTTACTGTTCGAATTACGAGAGAGTATTAGACTAGGGTGATCAGAGGCGATTGTACATGGAAGTGGGTGGGGTCCTATGACCCCACTACTTTGAAATTTTTTTATACAATGTACTCTTCAAATTTTGTAGGACACCACTAAATTTAACCATAGGACCCCATATATTTTTGAAACTTATGAGTTTTTTTGAGGTAAACAACCACTAAATTACCCTTAAAACATAATTAACTTTAAATTTTTTTTAGGACCCCATTGAATTATCATCATAGAATCGCCATTGAGGGTGATGTTACCCGTTTGTGGGTTTAGGTTTCTAGGACTTCGGTGTAATCTCTATATATATAGTTATCATCAATAATAACATAGTAACCCATAGGGTTCATTGTTAAACAAAGATTTCAGTTCCTTATATACCCCATAACACTATTAAACCCATAAGCTTTTTTTATTTCTTTTTTTGCAAACAGTATAAATCGTTGTTCAATTTCGTATCAATCTGCAATTACAAAGTGACCCCAAGCTCATATTTATGCTGATCATATAAATCATCTACTACATGGGACCCATCAACCTGATATCACACCTATCGCTCCATCTGGATGGACATGGACATTAAGGATGCTAGTTGCAGCATTCCTGGATCGAGGCTGTTTGTTTGGTCCCAAATCGATCAAGATGTATATAAGACAAGGTTATGAACAAATGTATTAAGTAAATTGACGTCGTGGTCTAGAATTCAAGTGGTTTCGAGGAAGAACGAAAGGGAGCCACAGATAATAGAACGTACCATTTAGTTGTGTATTATAAAAGAAATAATAATTAATATTAATATAGTAGTGTTTAGGTACTTCCCATGCATGGTTGCTGCCAAAAACTATGGTGATTAATAGCCTCTGCTGCTACAAAAACTAAATACGGAGTATCAGTTTAATTACAGCTAGAACTTGACTAATGTCTAATGACATCATTATTTTACTACATTTTTTCACTTGATCGCGATGAAACTGTTGGAGCTAATCGGTTAGAGTATGTCCCACATAAGAATGAGAAAAAAATAAATGCTTGTATATAAGCTTAGGGAAACTGTTGAAACCGCATGTCCTAAACAACTCATAATTAAAGTACTAAAAGAATTAAATTTTATTTATTTATCCTGCAAGAAAAAAGAAATATGCAACACATTTGGTCACGTTTAACACCATCTCGACTAACCCGACCCCCGATCTTTTCCCCGATCACGTCCACAGTCATCTCACTTTGAACTGTTCAACACCATCTCGGTTCATCCGGACTCCCGACCTCTTCCCCGGTAACGTCAACAGCCATCTCGATTTGAACATCCATAGCCACAATGTATACACCGTTTGTCTTCTTCATTTCACAAACTTGTTCCAAAAGCTTTTTACATCACCCAAGAAAATAAACCGAACACGCTATCACGTTTTCTAGTACCTCCACCGGTTAGTCTCTTTTCACGAACAAATTTACCTCACTCTTTTGACAACAACCTTTGATCGCTTCAACTTTTCTGGATCAATCTACTCAAAGAAATTCTTCCACCACCCAAAAAATAAACCCTGGCCACGGGCTCTAACGAATTCTTGTCTCCGGTTTAATTTCTTCTCATGAAATTATTACACCACCCAAGAAAACAAACCCACCTAGTTCTCACCATTTCTTATCCCCGGTTCAGTTTCATCACACGAACAACATGACTCTATTTGAAGCAACACCTTAGTTCTTGATACCAATGGTTGGAACCATAGGCCCTAAACAACTCATAATTAAAGTACTAAAGAATTAATTTCTATTTAGTTACCGTCCAAGAAAAAAGAATCATGCAACATAGGACTACATCTTACCTCTTCTCTTAATTTTATTCATGAGAAACAATGACTAAATATATAGTCACAAGAATTACAAACGTGGAGCATATATCCCACTAAAATAGCTCCCATTTAATTTACCCACCTACTATCCATGTGCACCATGAAATTCGGTTGACTCACATTACCAATTCAAACTAATTTAAACGTGACCTACACAATTTTAAATACTAACAAATAAAATATTAAATCCTAACTTAAGATAAACCAATTATACCAACAATCACCACCCTAGTTGGTTTATACATTCCACGAGTTCACCACAGTTGTAACATCTAATACGGCTCTCCTGGTCACGTTCAACACCATCTCGACTCACCCGGACTCCCGACCTCTTCCCCGGTCACGTCCACATCATCTCGGTTTGAACTGTTCTACACCATCTCAGCTCATCCGGACCCCGACCTCTTCCCCGATCACGTCCACAACCATCTCGATTTGAACATCCATAGCCACAATGTATACACCGTGTGTCTTCTTCATTTCACAAACTTGTTCCAAGAGCCTTTTACACCACCCAAGAAAATAAGCCGAACACGCTATCACGTTTTCTTGTACCTCCACCGGTTAGTCTCTTTTTACGAACAAATTTACCTCACTCTTTTGACAACAACCTTTGATCGCTTCAACTTTTCTAGATTAATCTACTCAAAGAAATTCTTCCACCACTGATATTGCGTATTTCATCTATTATTTCTCTCGCAATATCGGTCATTATTTGGTCCGTTTGGATACGAATTGGAGTTATTTAGTTGATTTTGTGAAGATTCGAGTTTAGGAACCGAGAAGAGTTGATTTACGTATTTTGAAGACTTTTGGATACAATTTACATCGTGTAATCATAAGTATCAGTTTTTCTTTGAAATTACAAGTTGGTTCGAGTTTTAGTTGATTATATATAAAACAAGAAGTCAGAATTCAAATGCACAGCAATCCGCGGCACGGCTATATGGGGGCGCGGCGCGCCTATTAGTTATTATTGACATCAGACATTTTCAAAAGATAAGGTTTCAGCTCAAGTTAAAAGCCGCAGCACGGGGAAATATGGCTGCGACGCGGGCCAAAAGCAATTTTCAAGTCAGAAGGTTTGTTAAGAAAGGGATCGAGTTTTGTTCAAGAGCCACGGCGCGGGCTTTCTAGCCGCGGCGCGGGTCGAGGCGGCCAGCGAATTTTTGGAAGGTCTATTTAAAGCACGAATTTTTAACCTAATTCATTATCTTCCATCCAGACGAATTGCAGCAGCTTTTGGATGAATTTTGGTGATTTTTGGGGAATCTCAATATCATTCTAATGGTCCAATCATTCCGAAAACGCGTATCGATTCGTTCATCATTCAAGATCACTATTTTCATTAGGTTTAATTCTTTAACAATATAATGAATTCTCTTATTTATTTATTTATGATTTTGTTTTCAGCCATGATTGTTGGCTAAACTTTTAATGCTTGTCTAGATTAATAACCGAGGTTTTTGGATGTTATGATTTGAGATTTATGAACTCATGCATGTTTATTTCGATAGTTTGAATAAAAGATCGATTCTTATGTTTGTTTAACTTGATGATTACAATTGATTAGTGTATTTGTTTGATAAAGAGAACTCTTGTCAATTTAATATATTGATTTACAATTGGTTGTCTTAACTGATTGTTTGCTAACTGGACCAAAGTGGTAAATTGAATTCAAATGGATAAACATCATAGGGATGAATTGT
The DNA here is from genome assembly GCF_046630445.1 of Rutidosis leptorrhynchoides. NCBI lineage: Eukaryota > Viridiplantae > Streptophyta > Magnoliopsida > Asterales > Asteraceae > Rutidosis > Rutidosis leptorrhynchoides. Next base: position 295,059,362 of record NC_092338.1, read on the forward strand.
GTAGAGCGAACGCAAAGACAATTGTTATTCAAATTTTTGATCTAGTTAATTAATTAGTCATAAACGAAAAGGTCTTAGGTGCCACGAAACCCTACATCTAGTAATTAGAGTTTGAGTACTTGCTAAAGAGAACTCTTGGCGGGTCGACTGAGTAATTTGCATGCATTGAGTCTTAAATCGGGCTAAAGTATAAAAACATCCATTATCGAGGGTAAAAGGTCTAGACGAACATTTCCACTCCATTTGATATCAAAACTATCTTAATTGCTTTCTTGTTTTAATTTTATAAGTCTAAAAACCAAAAATATTGTTTTTACTTTTGATCAACTCTTGATTCGGCTACTCGTTAAATTGCCACAAAAACCAATTATTCTCGTACTTTCATATTTTCCTAGATTAACTTAGTTTATTTTCATTAGATATAATTTTAATTCTCGCGTGTAAACTGTCCTTAGAATGATTTTGGATTTACCAACTTATATACTATTGCACGATCGGGTACACTGCCCGTTAGTGTGTATTAATCTTTGAACCGGTATTTACCATAATAATTTATAGATGCGATTTTACACATCAAGTTTTTAGCGCTGCTGCCGGGGACAGTTGTGTCGAAAATTAAGATTGTTATCTAATTGTTCTTAGTTGAGTCTTAGTTTGTTAGTTTATTTTTATTCTTAGTTTAATTTTGATTGAGTCGGTGCGTTTAATTAGGTTGTTAGTTGTGATTTTGCAGTTTACAGGTAGTTTATGCCAGATACTCGTTCGTCAAACGCAGAGTTAATTTTGCCTTATCCAGAACCAGAAAGAGTATTTTGGAGTCGTAATACAGACGACTCATCCGAGTCCGACACGCTGGATTCAGAAACAAATATTTTTGCTGCACCATCAACTAGCAACCCTGTGACTAATTTGGAAAGTTTTACCGATTCGGTTGGGTTTGAAACTCAGGACTCACCAGTTGTTCCTCCACCACTAGTGGTAACTAATACTCAAGTTGTTCCTAATATTCCGATTATACCAGAGGTTCCTGTAGTTCGTCAAATGGCACAACAAGGTCAGAGTATGGCAGAAAGAATGAAGGCCTCCCGAGTAGGCCAGGGTAACGCTATCGAGCTCCAGAAGTTACGCATGATTTTGAGATTAAGGGCCCCATTATCAGTTTGATTGGGTCAAAATTTCAGTTTGGAGGGGAACCACAAGAGGATGCTAACGAGCATCTTCGTATTTTTCTGTAGATTTGTGGGTTGTTCAAGTTCAGTAATGTCCACGATCATGTCATTTACTTGAAGCTTTTTCCATGGTCATTAAAAGGGGAAGCTATATTTTGGTAGGACAGTTTACCCGAGGCTACGATTGAGGATTGGAACACGTTGATGGAGAAGTTTTTAAGCACTGCGGCAAAGGCCACTCGACCTCAGCAAGAAATTTCTCACTTTCGTCAAAAGCCTAACGAGACTTTTTATGATGCTTGGAATCGATTCAGCCGATTGTTACAATCTTGTCCTCAACACGGGTTAGATACGTTTGCCAAGGTATAAACCTTTTACAAGGGATGTACCATCAGTACTCGTGTTACTATTGATCAAGCAGCAGGTGGAAGTCTCATGAACAAAACTGAACAGTAGGCATATGAGATAATTGAGAGGCAAGCTGAGTACTCTCATGAATGGCATGAGGATAATGATTTGGGTCGTTCTTCTTCTCCAGTCGCAGTAGCCGGTTCTTACGACGATTATGGTTCGATTAATAAAGGTGGATAAGTTCGGGAGACATTTAGAGAAGCTTGATACGGACATCCATGGTATGAAAGTTGGGTGTGAATTCTGTGGTGGGGTTCAGTTGTCTAAGGATTGTGATGCGGGTTTGACTATGAATAAGAAAGAAGAAATTGCTTTTATTAGTCAACAGAACAACAATCAGTTTCAGGAACGAGCTCAGTTTAACAGAAATTTCAACAATCCTTATAATCCTCAAGGTAATCAGGGTTCGAGGTTTCAACCAAGTTCTGGTGGGGGTTTTCAACAGCAAGCTCCGGGGTATTTCCAAAAGCCCCAAGTTGAAGAGAAAAAGTCTAACTTTGAATCACTGCTAGAAAAGCTTATGGTGTCTCAAACTCAGCTCATTACTACTGTTACTCAAACCAATGAGAAAAATGATCAAATTTTTCGAAATCAACAAGTCGCTATTTAGAATTTAGAGAAACAGATTGGTCAGATTGCTAATCAGAGGAATGAGAGGAAACCGGGGGGGGGGGGGGGGGGGTCACCGAGCAAGATAGATACTAACCCGAAGAATGGGCACGTTAATTCTATCACCACCGGTAGTGGTTTAGCATATGATCCACCGAGGAAGCTCGATGAGTAGGATTTGCGGGTTCCTTAGTTAAGGATAGTGAGCCGGTTATTGTTAGTGAACCGGAGGGGGAAGAGGAGCCGGAACAGGTGATTGAGAAGGTCGTGAAGGCACCGGAAATTGTTGCTGCTAAACCGGTAGTCAAAGAGTATCAACCACCGCTCTCATTCCCGAGGAAGCAGAGATTGGAGAAGTTGGAGGCAGAAAAGTCCAAGTTCATGGACTTGATTAAAAAAGTTAACATAAATATGCCTTTTATTGATGTGATTCCAGGTATGCCGAAGTATGCAAGGTTTCTTAAGGATTTGCTCACTAATAGGAAGAAGCTGGAGAACGTGTCTTCAGTAAACTTGAATGCCGCATGCTCAGCGGTAGTTGCAAACAAGCTTCCATAGAAGCTTAAGGATCCTGGAATTTTTACCATTCCTTGTTTACTTGGTAATTTAGATTGTATGACGGCATTGGCGGATTTGGGGGCTCATAAATTTAATGCCTTATTCTATTTATCTTAAGCTAGACCCCGGGGAGTTAAAACCCACGCGTATGGCTATTCAACTAGCTGACCGCTCTAGTAAATTCCCTTACGGAATCATAGAGAATATGCTAGTTAAAACCGGATTGTTGGTTTTTCTGGCCGATTTTGTGGTGTTGGATATGGAAGTGGATGAACAGATTCCACTTATTTTGGGTCGGCCATTTTTGAATACTGCTAGATGTATCATCGATGTTTATGGCCAACAGTTGACCCTTAGGATAGATGAATTGAGTGCAACATTCTCAATCGACCATGCTTTAAAATACCCTACTTATACCGATGATACATGTTATTTTCTTAACACTGTGGATGTCCAGTCTAAAATTTTTGCAGGAATTTCCAGAGTTACAGGGTTCAGGGGAATGTTCTTTGGTCGAAATTGATGAAGAGTTGGAAGTTGTAGAGGTGAATATTTTGACCACCTTGATGGAAAACGACTGATCCAAGTGAGGATGAGTTCAAGGAACTCACTCGTGATGCTGATTACCGGAGCAAGTCTTCGATTGAAGATCCTCCAGAGTTAGAATTTAAGCCGCTTCCAGACCATCTGGAATATGCTTATTTGCAGGAGGAATCTAAGCTCCCGGTAATTATATCTTCTTCTCTTACTACAGGGCAAAAACTGAGCTTGTAACCATGTTAAAGGCCCATAAACCGGCAATTGCGTGGAAAATTCACGACATCAAGGGTATTAGTCCTTTCTACTGCACCCACAAAATCCTAATAGAGGATAAATCCAAACCTGTGGTGCAACGCCAAAGGAGGTTGAACCCTCACATGTAAGATGTCGTGAAGAAAGAGATTATCAAGCTTCTTGATGCAGGTCTTATTTACCTGATTTCTGATAGTCCGTGGATAAGCCCGGTACACTGTTTACCTAAGAAAGGTGATATGATTGTTACCACCCTTGATAAAAATGAGTTAATTTCCACTCGGACTGTCACGGGGTCGCGTGTTTGTTGTAACAACCAGACTTTTTCCGTTTACTATCGTTACTTTTTCGTTAAGTATTTAACGGTGTTTACTTAGATTTCGCGTTTTTGACTGAATTAAATGCATATTTGATCCAAGTGGACTACTTGAATTAATATGTTATATTAATTTATGAACTTATTTCGGATAGCCAAATAACTAGAAAACATTACGATTAAGTTAATCGCCTAGGAAGCTTTTCAGTTTACGGAACTTAGAAAAACAAGAAAATAATTATTTTTAATAATTATTGACTTTATGAAAAACTTATTTAATTTATTATTCATTTAATGAATTAAACATGGTGATCACGTTTCAACGACTAGTTAACGTTTCGGAGACCTGGTACGGTTAACGGTACTCGAAACAGACCACGCGTGTACCAAGAGTTAACAAAAACCGAGCCCGAGACCCCATGAGAGGGCCATTCGGCCAAAACCCCCATGGGTACCCCTTTTGGACCTTTAATTTCTTATTTGGGCTATGTGATTTACTAGCGGATTAAATTAGGCCCTAAACCATGAATTATAAATAGCTAGCAATCAAGTAAACCCTTATTTTTTTCTCTTTTCTTGGCCGATCGGTTGTTTCTCCCCCTCCCTTGCCTTCTTCGACCACCACAACACCACCATCACCTTCAAAAGTTAAAATTAGAAGAAACCCCGTGCACGAACGTTGTTCCTTGATCGTTCTCTACGCGTACGTACTAGAAATTTGATATTCTAAGGTATAACTCAAAACCCTAATTATTATAAATCAGTTTTTTTTGTCAATTACATAGTGTAATTAAGTCTAGTGCTCAACTAATGATGTTTTGTGTTGTAGTTTATCGTTTAATCGATCAATTGATGTTGTTTGCATGAAAAATGAATTTGTATTGTAATGATTTGATAAAATTGATATGTGGACTAATCTTGTATTATGTTTAGATGGATAGATATTGAAAAGTTATTAAATTTGGACTTTGATTTTGCTTGATTTCGTTATCGTATGCTCAAGATATGCTTAATCGAAGTTTTGACTAGGTTATGCTTGTAATCCGAATTTTCTGACTTGAATGCTTTGTGATTTGGCTAATGAAAAGTATATTATTGTATTCCTTGCGAAAAATCATGCATGTTAGACTTAAGATTTGCGTCAAAAGCTTTTGTAATGCTTCCATTATGTCAAAACGAAGATTCGTGTTGTTAAGTGAGCTGAATCTGTTTTCGAATTTGAAAGAAAATTTCTAGAGTGAACTAGAAGTTGATTGAGACTTTGATCTTCTGGAATACGTTAGTTTATATGTTACTTGAAGTATTTCATCTGTATGACAACTTGCGAAAACGTGATTTTCCATGAGATATATGCTCATCTAAGTGACATGTCTGGTTGCTATTTAACACTGGAAGGTCTGTAAAGATTGATTAAACTGTACAAATTGACTAACGAAATGTCCTTGATTATATAATCACTAAAATTTTGGGATGTTTTGAGATGACTCCAATTGGCCGTTCATCAAAATCTATTTTCTATATTTTCTGAGAAATGTTTCAAAACTGACGCGCATGCTGAAACTGATTTAGTAAACCATAAGTTGACCCCTTCTGATATCCGACTTTTAAATATCGTATGAGACTTTGGCTGGACTTTTTGGAATCTATTTTTAGTCTAGTTGTTATATAGAGTTGGTCAGGAGTGGTTACCTCTTGCGCACCCCCGAAATGAGTTTAAACAGAATGGATCCGCCCGGACGACTAACCCCAAAGCGGATCTCTAAAGCAACCCGGATTTTCCTAGTTATGGAGTCATAAGACGTTGTGTAGAGGTTCCAGACAACATTGATACTTACTTTGATATCACTCTAGTAATCTCGAGTATCATCTACGTCATTTTTGATTTCTAGTTTTTTGTTTATAGTAGCACTATCCTTATCCTTTGTTTCTAGTAGCACTATCCTTATGCGAAAGTAATGTTGTCCAGAGCCCTTGTTATTTTTCTCTTAGAGAGAAAGTCATAATTTTATGAAGTATATGCTATGACTTATAGTTGTATCTTTCTAGGATGTACGTACTTTATAGGCATGCATTAAACTACGAATGTGCAATTTGCTTAACTATGAACTGTAAAGTGTTAATTGACCAAGGTTTGACATGTTGACCATGTTTGCATGAACTACTGAGATGTTTGACTTTAGTTGACCACTCTGACTGAGTTGACTTTTGAGTTGACTTTGGTTGACTTTTCTTGACGTGTTTGGACTAGTTGACTTTTACTTACTTGTTGAGTCAGTCTGAGCACTAGGACTTTGCGTGCACTATGGGTTGACATAGTGTGACCTAAATGTATACTTAAGATGACCTATTTGACTAGGTTGTGTTGTTCAGTCGATATTGTTCGACTACAGTACGATTTTACTAAGAGAATTCAGTGCTTTTGCTAAGGTGAGTCTACAGTCCCTATTACGTTTTATAGGGATGAGATAACATGCTTTTTACAACTATTTTACATATTAGGAACAAGTACTCAAACGATATATATATGAGTTCAGATCAAAAATCCCTTAGCTTGATTATATTAATTACTTTATGTAAGCTCGACTTATAGGGACGGTACTGTTAGGTTTGACAAACCTCGACTAAACGTAACAGGCGTCTATTCTATTGTTACTCGTACACTTGATCGGTGTATCGCTTAGAAAGGGTAAAGGGAAGATGTGTAGCGCTTTAGCTATCCGCAAGGTTAAAGTTTTTAATCAAGTGCTCATGCTTATGTATAATTTTTACGATGTTTTTCAGAAACCTTGTGGCCTTCTTACGAAATGCTTTACTAAAACTGTAGATTTTACTCAACGTTTTTCGTTGACCTTTTGCATGTTTTTATCTCAGGTCCATAGAGGTAGTGCTTCCGCTAAATAGAAGTTGTCATGCTTGCTTGCTGTTAGAACTGGACGATGTCCAGCATGCTTTGTTATCTTTTATTTCAAGAACAAATATTCGCATTTAAACTATTTACTTATGGTTATGTTTTGAATTACTTATGTCGGTCATTTATGTCAAATACTTTTCAGTTACAACTCTTCAATAAATGAATTTGTTTTGGTAATAAATGCGAATGCTTTTCGGAAACGTCTCATATAGAGGGCGTGACCGCTAAACTGTGGGACCGGAGTTAATACACCGTTAGTGAATTCTGACAGGGTATTACTTTTGGTATCAGATCAGATCGGTTACTTAGGACTAGGCTGCATTAAAGTGTCGAACGTTAGGACATCTATGAGTCTGGACTGTAACCCTAGACTTGTTAAGTTACATGAACCTTAGTTACACTACTTGTTACCTTACTTGAACGATATGATTACTAAGTTAGCTAAACTTGTGTTTTTTTTTGTGAGTGCTAGATGACTTCTTCTTATCCTATCATTCTGACTGACTCCGACACGGAATCCGAAGAAACTGTGCAAGCGCAAGGAAACAACATTCTTGAGTTTATGGATGAAACTGAATACTGAACCCGAGATGGAATCTGAACCGGAAGAAGAGCCGGAAGAAGAGGAAACAGAGGAGGATCCCGAGGAGGACCCAAAACCTGAATCCGAATCTGAACCTGATATACCCAAATCACCTACCCATTCCCAGTCACCTTTTGTTGATCCCGACTTTGTTAACCCCTACGGACCGAGAGGCCACTGTAGGATACCTAAAGGACCTGCTCGAGGCAATAACCCATTTTGTAAGAGTTTTCTCTATGACAACCAATCGCTTGAGATGTGTCAACGTTACCATCCTTATGATGCTTCTATTTCCACTTCTAAACCCAGTACATCCACTGCTGCTACTAATGACAACAACAACAATGACCTTACGTTAAGAGTCGAGAACTTGGAGAATATGGTCGAGTATTTGTTGAAGGAGCTGCAGAAACGAAAATAGAGATTTCTTATTTGGACTTGTTCCACGATATTAGGAACTATTTTATTACTATTGCTTATTACTTGATACTCGCATATGCTTGTTAGATGTGGTTTGTTTTGTGGTTTCTTCTTATGACATGATGGATATGTTGCTTTCTTGGGTTATGCATGAATTTTGATTATGGATGTTGCTACTTAGAGTGTTTAATTACTGTTTGGAGTTGCTTAGTGTTACTACTACTATTACTACTTAGTGGTAATACCACTATTGTACACTGTTGATACTGCTATTGCCACTAAGCACTATGCACCACTAATACTTACTACTAATACTACTAGAATCTTTATGATTTAATATTATCTACTATGCATCACTACCCGTTGCTAGTATATTTTTACATACTGATTTCATCGACGCTAACCCAGTGTGTTATCTTGACCAAAAAGATAATGCCGCTCAAGAGTGTTACCCAAGCTGATGTCCGACGATGGATCATTGAAGGTTTAACCGAGGCTATAGCTGAACTCCGAAATGGAACTAACAGCAATCAATGGAACCAGACCAACAGTACCGAAGACCAACAAACCAATACTGTCAACACCAGTACTAACCAAGAAGGGTGCACGTATAAGGCTTTCACGAGTTACGAGCCGCATACATTCACTGCTACTGTAGGCCCAGTCGGTCTGACTCATCGGTTCGAGAAGCTTGAGTCTGTTTTTCGTATTAACGGTTGTAGAGATGCGGATAGAACAAAGTTTGCATCTTGTAAGCTGTCCGATGGCGCTTTAACATAGTGGAATACGTACGCAAAGTCTGTAGGTATGGATCAGGCTTTTGAGACATCATGGGAGGACTTGAAGCAAAGGATGATCGAAGAATATTGTCCTTATACTGAGATTGTTAAGATGGAGCGGGAACTCCAGAACTTGAAACTAGTTGGTACTGACTTAGCCAGCTATAATAGGAGATTCTTCGAACTTGCTCTTATGTGCCTGAATATGGTTACTCCCGAATACCGAAAGATCACTTTGTATGTAAAAGGATTGACTGATAATATCCAGAGCTGATGAAACATGACTAGGAACTTCGAAATCAACAGGTTTAATTCACACAAAGGCAGAATTAGTGAAACAAACCATAACTAGTGAATATGAGGAGCCTTTTGGGATTAAATTAGTCAAACCACAACAAGGATTGGATTTGTGTGATTAGATTAATGCCTAGAGCTATTATTCACTACTGGAGTGATTTGGGTTGAGAGAGAATCGGATTAGGGTTACCAGATCTGAGTGGTGTATGTGTGTGAGAGGCTTAAACTAAAATGAAGCACATAACACTTATATACCCCTGCTTTTGACTCACCCGTACGAGTCATCCATCACATGTACGAGTTGGCTTTATCAGCCGTACGCGTGAACACTCACTCGTGTCTTCTCATTTAGGTTATAATTGTGACTTAGCCCAGCATCAACCGTGCGTATGAGCCTGTCAGCCGTACGAGTGATACTTCACTCGCACGTCTGACTAAGTCTAACAAAGTTAAATATCCATATCGCTTTCCTGCAGTACCTGTAACCACATACAAACACAGATAGGATAATAACGAGCGATCATGGTATCCTATAAACTGAAGTACTAATCACAAACGTAGGCTAGATGTCTAGAGACTTACAGAAAATGTATTAACAACTCCCCCTAGGACCTAGAACATCGATTACAATAAAGTAAACGTTCGTGAAATACATACAAGTCCAAAAGTAACATCAGTTTAACATCAAGTACATATCTAGATTCTCTCTCTCACCTAAATACATCATCAAAACAAAATACAAACTAGCAACACAGTATCTAACATAGATCAGCTGGATTGAACTTGGTTTGAGCTTTGAGCATCACTGTTTCTGTTGAGGTATGCATAGTAGACATCGATCACACGTTGATATCTCATAGCTTCCTCTTTTCGATCATCTCTAAACGTAATGTGATGGCGGTGAAGTGTCTCCACATCAAATCTTGATAAGTTCCTGAGCCACATAGGATCTAAAATCCTCACATTGTCGAACTGTATGGTTTCATCTTCCTTTTCAATTGCAGTTAAGATCACTGCTTCCTCCGACAACTCATCATAGAACCACCATCTGATGTTTTTGTATATATCCTTGGGTAAGGTCATCAATGGAGATTGCTTCATGTACTTGGCTGGACGGAACTTAACAACGGGTACAGGTCCACCTTTAGAATTTCTCTTTGTTGGGTGCATGGAAAACATGGTGGCTGTTGACTTAAAGATTGTAGTGACCCGAACTTTTCCATGTTTATATATATTATTTAAGATTGATGTTTACATGATTAAATGTTTCCAACATGTTAAGCAATCAAACTTGTTAAGACTTGATTAATTGAAATATGTTTCATATAGACAATTGACCACCCAAGTTGACCGGCGATTCACGAATGTTAAAACTTGTAAAAACGACATGACGATATATATATGGATATACATATGGTTAACATGAGATTATGATAAGTAAGTATCTCCATAAGTATATTAACAATGAGTTATATACATATAAACAAGACTACTAACTTAAGGATTTCGAAACGAGACATATATGTAACGGTTATCGTTGTAACGACATTTAAATGTATATATATCATATTAAGATATATTAATATATCATAATATCATGATAATATAATAATTTAAAATCTCATTAGATATAATAAACAATGGGTTAACAACATTAATTGAGATCGTTAACTTAAAGGTTTCAAAACAACACTTACATGTAACGACTAACGATGACTTAACGACTCAGTTAAAATGTATATACATGTAGTGTATTTAGATGTATTAAAATACTTTTGGAAGACTTCAAGACATATATCAAAACACTCATACTTAACGAAAATGGTTACAGTTACTTTCCCATTCTTTTCTTTCATCAAGAATTCTAGTCGTATTCTTACCCGTATTATACACAGCTTCAAAACGTACTTACTATGGGTATATACCAATAGGAACTAGCATGGGATTCCACTCTTGATTATGTCATGTATGACTAATCAATTTTAACTTCTACCATGAGCTAGTCAACTAACTAGAACTCCTTTTAACCCCACTCACCACTCACCAATTACCACTCATCATTCACTCCATTTCACTTCCAATTCTCTTTCTAATTCTCTCTCAACACACACACACACACTATTATGAACGTATTTTTCCAGTAGTTAATCATCATCTTCATCAAAAATCACTTCAAGAATCAAGCTATAATCATCATAGGAAGAACACTTCAAGAACACTTCAAAAATCCCTTCAAGTTTACTAATTTACTTCCAAGCTTTCTAATCCATTCCAAGTAATCATCTAAGATCAAGAAACCTTTGTTATATACAGTAGGTTATCTTTCTTATTCAAGGTAATATTCATATTCAAACTTTGATTCAATTTCTATAACTATAAACTATCTTAATTCGAGTAAAAATCTTACTTGAACTTGTTTTTGTGTCATGATCCTACTTCAAGAACTTTCAAGCCATCCAAGATCCTTTGAAGCTAGATCATTTCTTGTCACTTCCAGTAGGTTTACCTACTAAACTTAAGGTAGTAATGATGTTCATAACATCATTCGATTCATATATATAAAACTATCTTATTCGAAGGTTTAAACTCGTAATCACTAGAACATAGTTTAGTTAATTCTAAACTTGTTCGCAAACAAAAGTTAATCCTTCTAACTTGACTTTTAAAATTAACTAAACACATGTTCTATATCTATATGATATGCTAACTTAATGATTTAAAACCTGGAAACACGAAAAACACCGTAAAATCGGATTTACGCCGTCGTAGTAACACCGGCTGTTTTGGGTTAGTTAATTAAAAACTATGATAAACTTTGATTTAAAAGTTGTTATTCTGAGAAAATGATTTTTATTATGAACATGAAACTATATCCAAAAATTATGGTTAAACTCAAAGTGGAAGTATGTTTTCTAAAATGGTCATCTAGACGTCGTTCTTTCGACTGAAATGACTACCTTTACAAAAACGACTTGTAACTTATTTTTCCGACAATAAACCTATACTTTTTCTGTTTAGATTCATAAAATAGAGTTCAATATGAAACCATAGCAATTTGATTCACTCAAAACGGATTTAAAATGAAGAAGTTATGGGTAAAACAAGATTGGATAAATTTTTCTCATTTTAGCTACGTGAAAATTGGTAACAAATCTATTCCAACCATAACTTAATCAACTTGTATTGTATATTATGTAATCTTGAGATACCATAGACACGTATACAATGTTTCGACCTATCATGTCGACACATCTATATATATTTCGGAACAACCATAGACACTCTATATGTGAATGTTGGAGTTAGCTATACAGGGGTGAGGTTGATTCCAAAATATATATAGTTTGAGTTGTGATCAATACTGAGATACGTATACACTGGGTCGTGGATTGATTCAAGATAATATTTATCGATTTATTTCTGTACATCTAACTGTGGACAACTAGTTGTAGGTTACTAACGAGGACAGCTGACTTAATAAACTTAAAACATCAAAATATATTAAAAGTGTTGTAAATATATTTTGAACATACTTTAATATATATGTATATATTGTTATAGGTTCGTGAATCAACAGTGGCCAAGTCTTACTTCTCGATGAAGTAAAAATCTGTGAAAGTGAGTTATAGTCCCACTTTTAAAATCTAATATTTTTGGGATGAGAATACATGCAGATTTTATAAATGATTTACAAAATAGACACAAGTGAAACTACATTCTATGGTTGAATTATCGAAATCGAATATGCCCCATTTTTATTAAGTCTGGTAATCTAAGAATTAGGGAACAGACACCCTAATTGACGCGAATCCTAAAGATAGATCTATCGGGCCCAACAAGCCCCATCCAAAGTACCGGATGCTTTAGTACTTCGAAATTTATATCATGTCCGATGGAGGATCCCGGAATGATGGGGATATTCTTATATATGCATCTTGTTAATGTCGGTTACCAGGTGTTCACCATATGAATGATTTTTATCTCTATGTATGGGATGTGTATTGAAATATGAAATCTTGTGGTCTATTGTTACGATTTGATATATATATGTTAAACCTATAACTCACCAACATTTTTGTTGACGTTTAAAGCATGTTTATTCTCAGGTGAATATTAAGAGCTTCCGCTGTTGCATACTAAAATAAGGACAAGATTTGGAGTCCATGTTTGTATGATATTGTGTAAAAACTGCATTCAAGAAACTGATTTCGATGTAACATATTTGTATTGTAAACCATTATGTATTGGTAGTGTGTAAACAGGATATTTTAGATTATCATTATTTGATAATCTACGTAAAGCTTTTTAAACCTTTATTTATGAAATAAAGGTTATGGTTTGTTTTAAAAATGAATGCAGTCTTTGAAAAACGTCTCATATAGAGGTCAAAACCTCGCAACGAAATCAATTAATATGGAACGTTTTTAATCAATAAGAACGGGACATTTCAGTTGGTATCAGAGCGTTGGTCTTAGAGAACCAGAATTTTGCATTAGTGTGTCTTATCGATTTTATTAGGATGCATTAGTGAGTCTGGACTTCGACCGTGTTTACTTGAAAAATGATTGCTTAAAAAATTTTGTTGGAAACTATATATTTTTAACATGTGAATATTATGTGATATATTAATCTCTTAACGCGTTTGATATTATGTGATAGATGTCTACCTCTAGAACAAGTCCCATTGACTCACCTAATAATAATGAAGAGTCAAATGTAAATTGGAATGATTCGTGGACTGATTCACAAGTTCCCGAAGAGGAACCGGAAGAAGAGTCGGAACCGGAAGAAGAATCAGAACCGGAAGAGGAGGAACCGGATGAAGAAATCGAACCGGTGGGGGAAATAATAAAACGGTTAAGTAAAAGAAAATCCTCAACCAACCGACCAAGGTTAATTATGGTCAATGGTGTTTCCGCCAAGGAAGCAAAATATTGGGAGGATTACCAATTCTTCGATGAATCGGATTCTGACGAGAATTCCGATGATGTTATAGAAATTACCCCAACTGAATTTAAAAAGGCAAAAGAAAATAATAAGGGAAAGGGCATAAAAATAGAGAAATCTAATTCCAACCCCGATGAACTTTATATGTATCGTCAACCCCCGAAGTCCTTAAGTTGTAACAATGACCCGGGAACCTCTAAACCACCAGGTTTTTCTAAACCAATGTGGAAAATTACGGCTCGTATTAGGGGAACATCATATATCCCTAGAAACTTGGCAAAACGAACCAAAACCGAAGAAGAAGAAACAAGCGAGTCGGAATAAGATAGTTGTATTCGTGTGGTGTAATATATGTAATATAGTGTGCTTATGCTTTATGATATATGTAAAAATTGCTTGTATTAATAAGTATTTTTTTTATGAATCTAACTCTTGTCTATTTTACAGTATAAAAACACAAAATGGATAGACAACCCAATATTTTAAGAGACCTACCCGGAGACATGATTGATGAAATCTTGTCTAGAGTCGGTTAGAATTCTTCGGCACAACTATTTAAGGCGAGATCAGTTTGTAAGACATTCGAAGAACGTTCCAAGAATGCCTTGGTTTATAAAAGGCTTTCGTTCGAAATATGGGGGATATCACATTGGGAAATCCATAAGTTACGATGTGTTTACTTTGACGCATATATTGCGGGGAACCCAAATGCTATTTTACGCAATAGGTTAAGAAATTATTTTGACTCAATATATCCGAATATTGGACTTCGTGATTTAGAAAAAGCGGCTAACATGCAACATAAAGAAGCATGTTATGCTTACGGATTAGTAATGTTCGCTTCTCACCAAAGTGAGAACAAGAACATCGGGCTACAACTATTAAACAAAACGTTCCCACAAGTGACGGAGTCGGTAATTGGGGTAAGAAATGAGGTTTTTAGATTGTTACGGGACTGTTGGACATTACGTAACCCTCGTCCCTTTGACAACGTTACAACACGCTGTCTTATCAACGGCCATAATGGTTATGTTCCACAAGACCAAGGATGGGAAGTAGTCCTAGTAAAACCAGAATGCATGACTTGTTTCTGGACGTATGAATTACGTGTCTTTATTGCCTTTGCTGAACGACTTGTGTACTAGCTAGAATTATCTTCACAACTATCTTGTATAAAAGTTATTGTGTGCTATATTTCATGCTTTATGTAAAATAAGCGGTATTGTAAGTTTGTAAAATATTGTATAAAAGTTTGAACGCGAAATATTATTATAATCAGTTTTTCATATAGAATTGTAGTAGTTGAATTGTATATTAGCTACTAAGTATGAACTTAACGGGTAGGTACTACCCGAATTTAAACTTATAAAAAGCTAACATGAAGAAAAAGCTTTTATAAATGAGTTCATATTATGCTACGAAATACTATTAACTACTCTTAATATTCTGTATGATTAACTTGTTCCATTTGACTATTTTGAAGGAAATGGCACCGACTACTCGACACACCGTGAATATGAATGAAGAGGAATTCCGTACTTTTCTAGCTTCAAACATAGCCGTAGTACAGGCTGCGCTACATACCAACAATAACCATGGATCTAGCAGTACAGGAAATCGTGTAGGATGCACCTACAATGAATTCACTGCCTGCAAACCTTTGGAATTTGATGGAACCGAAGGACCGATCGGATTGAAACGGTGGACCGAGAAGGTCGAATCGGTGTTTGCCATAAGTAAGTGTACTGAAGAGGACAAAGTGAAGTTACGCATACCTTCACAGGTTCTACGTTAACATGGTGGAATACCTATCTAGAGCAAGTGGGACAAGACGATGCGTACGCACTACCGTGGTCAGTATTCAAGCACTTGATGAACGAGAAGTACCGTCCCAGAACCGAGGTCAATAAGCTCAAGACAGAACTTAGAGGGTTACGAACCCAAGGATTTGATATTACCACGTACGAAAGACGATTCACAGAATTGTGCCTATTGTGTCCGGGAGCATTCGAAGATGAGGAAGAGAAGATCGACGCGTTTGTGAAAGGATTACTGGAAAGAATCCAAGAAGATATAAGTTCACACGAGCCCGCCTCCATACAACAGGCATGTAGAATGGCTCACAAACTAGTGAACCAGATTGAAGAAAGAATTAAAGAACAGACTGCTGAAGAGGCCAATGTGAAGCAAGTCAAAAGAAAGTGGGAGGAAAACGGTGATAAGAATCACCAATACAACAACAACAGCAATTACAACAATAATCGCAACAATTATCCCAACAATCGCAACATCAATCGCAACTACAACAAACGGCCCAACAACAACAACAACAACAACAACAACAACAACAACAACAGCAGCAACTACAACAATCATCCCAACAACAATAATAACCGCAACAAAAACAACAATCAGAAGCAGCTATGCCAAAGGTGTGAAAAGTATCACTCGGGGTTCTGCACCAAATTTTGCAACAAGTGTAAAAGAAATGGTCATAGCGTGGCGAAGTGTGAGGTCTACGGACCAGGGGTTAATAGAACAAAAGGAACAAATGGTGTCGGAACGAGTAATGGCGGAGCAAGTAGTGTCGGAGCAAGTTATGCCAATGTAGTTTGTTATAAATGTGGAAAACCGGGCCACATTATTAGAAATTGCCCGAACCAGGAGAACACGAATGGACAAGGCCACGGAAGAGTTTTCAATATTAATGCGGCAGAGGCACAGGAAGACCCGGAGCTTGTTACGGGTACGTTTCTTATTGACAATAAATCTGCTTACGTTTTATTTGATTCGGGTGCGGATAGAAGCTATATGAGTAGAGATTTTTGTGCTTAATTAAGTTGTCCATTGACGCCTTTAGATAGTAAATTTTTACTCGAATTAGCAAATGGTAAATTAATTTCAGCAGATAATATATGTCGGAATCGAGAAATTAAACTGGTTAGCGAAACATTTAAGATTGATTTGATACCAGTAGAGTTAGGGAGTTTTGATGTGATAATCGGTATGGACTGGTTGAAAGAAGTGAAAGCAGAGATCGTTTGTTACAAAAATGCAATTCGCATTATACGAGAAAAAGGAAAACCCTTAATGGTGTACGGAGAAAAGGGCAACACGGAGCTACATCTTATTAGTAATTTGAAGGCACAAAAACTAATAAGAAAAGGTTGCTATGCTGTTCTAGCACACGTCGAGAAAGTACAAACTGAAGAAAAGAGCATCAATGATGTTCCCATTGTAAAAGAATTTCCCGATGTATTTCCGAAAGAATTACCGGGATTACCCCCACATCGATCCGTTGAATTTCAAATAGATCTTGTATCAGGAGCTGCACCAATAGCTCGTGCTCCTTACAGACTCGCACCCAGTGAGATGAAAGAACTGCAAAGCCAATTACAAGAACGTTTAGAGCGTGGTTTCATTCGACCAAGCACATCACCGTGGGGAGCTCCTGTTTTGTTTGTCAAGAAGAAAGATGGTACATTCAGGTTGTGTATCGACTACCGAGAGTTGAACAAACTTACCATCAAGAACCGCTACCCACTACCGAGAATCGACGACTTATTTGATCAACTACAAGGCTCGTCTGTTTATTCAAAGATTGACTTACGTTCCGGGTATCATCAAATGCGGGTGAAAGAAGATGATATTCCAAAGACTGCTTTCAGAACACGTTACGGTCATTACGAGTTTATGGTCATGCCGTTTGGTTTAACTAATGCACCAGCTGTGTTCATGGACCTTATGAACCGAGTGTGTGGACCATACCTTGACAAGTTTGTCATTGTTTTCATTGATGACATACTTATTTACTCAAAGAATGACCAAGAACACGGTGAACACTTGTAACAACCCAACCCGTATTAAAACCGGCCCATAAAAATTTTTCCTTTTAATATGCTTTAAATAACACTTTAGGTCCCAATTGTGTTTCCATAAACATCTTTAATTACAAAAGAAGGTTTAATAACCTTAAAACATTTAATACATTAGTTAATTGTCCAAACGGACATACACGACCCGACTAGTTTAGTTTCCAACAAAACTGAGCATGGTGATTTGGGACTACGCTACCCAAATCCTAATCGAATACAAAAGCAAGATCTTCTAAGCAACCTAGCCAAGATCTCTAATCCCCAAGCTCACCCGAGCCGCCAAGCATGCGAACCTATAAAAATATCAACAACGAGAGGGTAAGATAACGCTTAGTGAATGATAATATACTACATACATATATATGTATAAAATAGACACGCCACACAAATATCAAATACCGCATACCGAAGCATCCAAGTATAAGGTAAGCTAAGCTAAGCATACCATAGTCACTAAGCAACGAGCTAAAGATACATCAACAAAATATAAGTTCACCAACGACGATATAAACAACGCCAATAAGCTACACCCGAAGGTTTAGCTACACCACAACAATACTTTAATATATACATACATACATATATATTATATATATATATAACAATACGACAAACATCGATGTTCACAACATCCATAGTACTCAAGATCTCATGGCTAGCCCAACGAATGGTATCGTCAACATCGAACTTAAATCCCATTCGTCTATATTAATGTGGTATCGTCAACACCGAACTTTAAACCCACATATGAGGTATCGTCAACAACGAACTTTAAACCCTCATCAACGTCACTACAATAATCGTATGGCAT
This sequence comes from Rutidosis leptorrhynchoides, assembly GCF_046630445.1. Lineage (NCBI taxonomy): Eukaryota > Viridiplantae > Streptophyta > Magnoliopsida > Asterales > Asteraceae > Rutidosis > Rutidosis leptorrhynchoides. The sequence continues at coordinate 295,077,840 of NC_092338.1, forward strand.
CGTCAACATCGAACTTTAATTCCATACGTATGAGGTATCGTCAACAACGAACTTTAAACCCTCATTAACATCACAAATATACTCTAGGGTATGGTATCGTCAACATCGAACTTCAACCCATACCCCACAAATAAATAACTTATATACATACGTATATAATTATTCCACTCACAAGCCCATGTGATAATGTATACACGAAGTGTGCACCTCGCCAAAGGTGGTCAACCAAAACGCACATCCGTGCCAATTGGACATGTACACAAGTCCATCAATTCCACCTATATGTGAAGTGAGCTCTATAACCGAGAACCACTTCACCCGACCCGCACCCATCCTACACATACATATGCATATAGGATATTAACACTCACCTTGTCGCCTTGATGAATGCTTCCAAGTAATCCGCGACTCGTCAATGGAAAGTACCAATTCCATTATCACAAATACAACAATACACAATTAGGGTTGACTTACAAACCAACCCAATTTACCCTTAGTGCAATTTCGACCCAAATGCACTTCCAAAAACCGAACGCGCCCAAACTAACCAATAATCACTAACACGAGTGAAAATGGTCCTAATATGCCAATTAAACCCGAACACAAGTGTTAAACACTTATCGTTCTCAAAATCGCCCATAAACCCTAATTTTGACCCATAAGGTCAAAATCCCATCATTTACAAGTTTTGACACCAAAACATGTTTAACTCGGTTTTATACTTCAACTTAATCCATTTTAAGTTTACAAACCTCATCGAATCGACATTCGGATCATAATCCTCAACAAACCCTAATTTTGACTCTAGTCAAAATTAGTCAGCCACGAAAACCCTAAAAGTCTCCAAAACACCAATAATCACTAATGCTAGTGATTGTACACCATTTACAAGTCTTAAACATGGTTAAATCATTAACCAACCCAAAACCCGCCTTTAACAACAATAAACCCGAATATTGGTGTTAATCTCCAATTAACAACTAAATGGGTTTCACCTATGACTCGTACCATCAAAAGCCCCAAATTTGAATGATGAACACGAAAATGAAATTCGGAGTTAGAGCTTACCACTTGTATCACCGTGTAGCCAAGAACGAGGAGAACACACTTTCCAACTACGCCAAAGATCGAATCACAAGTCTTGAACCCCAAATCTTCACTTGAATCCAAAGAGGAATTATGTTTTGAGAGAATAAATGGAAGAAAAATGAAAAAGGAAATGAAATGAATGAGATGGGTGGCTGAGATTTATCCCACAAACTGATCCATATGCGAAATGACGGTTTTACCCCTGAACACACCCCATTTAAAGCTGAAAATCGGGTCTGGAACCAGGCTGGTTGCGGCGCGACCCTACTTGTCGCGGCGCGACAACGTGCTGCAGCTGGTGCTTCAAATTACTAGTGTTCTGATCCAGTTTTGCTCTTAATCATCGCGGCGCGACCACAGCCTTCGCGGCGCGACCCACAACACATTTTCTTCCATTTTCGTCTAACCAAGTCCCCGTCTCATAATTCCACTCGTACGCTCCAATCCCGACTTATTTATGCAAGCAAACCCTTCTAGAAGACCCTAGAACGAACCCTTACCAATAATCTTGCATGCATGCGTAACCACCACCTTATATACGCATATTCCCACGCGTACATGCAACGTACACTATCGTACACCGCGTATCTCTCGTTCCAACTATATATATACATGAATTCATACGCAACCCGAACCATATACACATGTATATCTAAATATCTCCACTGTATATACATACAAATGTACATATATATATATTCTCGCATATGAAATATTCGGGTGTTACAACTCTCCCCCACTTAGAATTGATCACGTCCTCGTAATCCTTGTTACTTAACCAAACGAACCACACTCCACGGTCCTCAACTTAAGTCCCAAACCGACTTTCCTAGGCAACTCTTTCCAATGAATTACCTTTAACAACTAAAATCGTCACCCGCGGTTATCAAGTTACCATCCGAGCATTAAAGCCATGCTCAATCCCGCACACCGGGAAACTCAACCAAATCTCGAACCGAGATATCAACCCTCTAACGTACCATTACCATGTACAATGCTAAAAGCAACCAAGTCTCAAACCTAAGGTCAACAATCCGAAACGATGAAGACCGAACCAAACGAATCCTTACGGACAACACCAATCATTATACATCCCTTGTAGTGCGCAACACGAACCATATGCAACTACCGTAACATCATAAACACACGGCTAAAACCGATAGCGTCCAACGACCATGGCAACGCTAAACCCGAGGTGTACAAAATCAACTCTCGTCACACCCGTAACAACATGTGAGCGAAACTCGGCTATCGCATCACTAATTCCACAACATGGTCCTCACGACCCCACCATCGGCGTATAAAACAACCGATAGATCACAACTCAACATGGCCGAAACAACCCGAGCCAAAACACATATGGAGGATGGTCGAAACAACCCGAACCTTAGTGAATTCGCACAACCCGAAATCCACTAACCCAATCCATATATCTCACAACGAAATGACCGCACAACCCGAGTCATCGTGAATACGCGCAAACCGATATTCACTACCACCGCCACATAGTATAACCGAGGATGGCCGTACAACCCGAGCCTTAGTGAATCCGAACTACCCGACATTCACTACCTCAAACTATGAGCTCAACCAACAAGGACAATCGTACTACCCGAAATATTGTGAATACGAACAACCCGATATTCACGTCCCACCACACAACTCAGGAATGGTACTCTCATTTCCCACCGGTACTCACATTTCCCGATAATGTTACGCCATAACGACATAACACTACTCCCTTGATGAAGTCAGCGGACCCCGAAGGTTATGCTCCACCAATCTCAACACCGGATGAAGTCAGCGGACCAGAAGATCATGCTTCACCGATCTCAACACCACACTCATGATGAAGTCAGCGGACCCTAAAGATCATGCTCCACCAATCACGTACTCCCATGATGAAGTCAGCGGACCCTAAAGATCATGCTCCATCAATCAACCATACCATAATGAAGTCAGCGGACCCGAAGATCATGCTTCATTAATCGTCAAACCCATGATGAAGTCAGCGGACTCCTAAAGTCATGCTTCATCAATCGCATACCATAATCGAGCAAGAACCACCTATATCAAACATAGGTACCGAACAAGAATTCTCCAAAAGAGAACCCGACACACACCTTACTTAACCGAAGGATTTCACCTCGCTCGCCAAACACGTCCATTATCTCTCAGTGAGATTTACCACATTACCACCTCGGTGATAATTCAAATCCAAACCATAAGTACAATTTATCCGAAATTGTAATCTACCACAAATTGACCAAACTAGGTCCCAACACAATTTTCGGATCTTACTAAAACGTCATCCGAAATCTCACGCTAAAACTTCCTCGGGCGGGAGTGTAACTCCCCCACTTGGAACTACATCACATAACCGCATCTCGTACAACCGTACCATGCTACCAAAGGTAGACTTTACCAACAATTGGGTTCACACGACCCATCACCACATCTTGCTCCAACCGAGAGCACACGAAGGATTTAAATCAATCCTCAAACACTTCGAACGAAAAGTGTACTACAATTACACAAATCACACCCTCGCAATCATCCAATTGCTTTAGTTTGTCAATCTCAACCTAGTCACTCATGTACTTAAGGGTTTCACTTCGGTACCCTAAGTACAATGTAACCGCAACACAATCGGAGTTGAACACCACGCTAGTAGGTATAAAAGAGGCACCTAATGTCGCGTCATATAAACTCCATTACCAACATACATCGAGATTCAAAACACTCGATTTCAAGGGTTCCAACCACCCGACGAACCTCATGGTTCATCAACTTCAACACAAAAACGAACACGCGTTTAACAACCGAACACCAAAACCCATTCCCGTGGTTTGGTAGAAACGCTTCCCAAATACTAAGGAATGCTTGGTGGCACCAAGTCTTACGCCCTTCGCCCGACAACCAAAAACGTCACCATATGGTACTTCCATTAGGAACGTCACCCATAACAACAATATGCACAACACAAGGCATTTAATCAACTCAAACTCAACGGCATATAATAAATAATCAAAGGACATATTTATTAAAACGAAACGTACCTTAACGTCTCCTTGCCGCACCTGTCCTCGCTAACTTGGGACATTCTGACTTACGATGTCCTTCATCTTGGCAAATGAAACACACCATGCCATCACCCTTTGGTACCGAACATTCCCACGACTTGTGACCCCTCACGCCACAATTGTAACACCTAGGTGCACTAAAGTCCGAAATACTCGTCCGCGTACCACCCGTGCTCACACTCGGACCCTTAGTCCTCTTACTTGGAGCACCATACGAAACAACCCTTCTCTCACTTGAAGGTTCACCAATCTTTGATCGCGTATACGACTCGAAACCTCTAGCCACGGCGAATAATTCCGCAAATGATTTCGCGTAACCCCGGCTAATCTTATTCTTCAAGTCATCATTCAAGGTTCGATAGAAATCCTCCATCAACAAACGATCATTCCCTAAATACTCCGGGCAAAAACGAGCCTTCGACATAAAGGTCGTCTTGAGAGTATTCAAATCCATAGAACCCTGTTGCAAATTTCGCAACTCATTACGCAATTTCGACATATCGGCTGAAGTCCGGAACTCCTCGAAGAATTCCTTCTTAAACTCGTCCCACGATAACGCCATAAATGGCTCACCACCAACAAGATCAATCTTACAATCCAACCAATCCTTCACCCTACCCCGCAACAAACTAGTAGCGAGTCTTGTCTTTTTCTCAGGAGGGCATTCAATAGTACGAAAACACCCTTCGACATCCGAGATCCAAGTTGTGCTTACCAAAGGATCCGGTTTCCCGTCATACATCGGGGGTTTAGTCCTCATGAAGCTCTTAAGACAATGCTCCATTTCACTACTACCCCGAAATTCGGAATACTTCCTATCCATTTCTTCTCGAAACGCACTCATTTGCTCCGCAACGGCTGCCGCAACTCTAGAGTTAAACTCCTCGTCATTCGTCTCGATCTCGTTTCGCGTCGTCATTATAAAGAATGCAAAACGATTAGTCCACGAACGTATAAAAACATACGCACAATGCCCCATCTTGCTAAACACTCGTCGTACATCACTTGTTAGACACGATTTGCACCCGTAATAAGGTTTGCAAGTCCTTATTACACACACACGCCGTATCCACTCGTTAGTACAACGATCGCCTCGCTCGATGATTTAACCATCACAATGCAAATTCTACGTGATATAAGCACACGCAAGAATTACATCACAACACAAGCCAAAATCCTAGTTAGTTCACCTACACGCTAAGGCACTAACCAAGTTCTCATTCCGACCCGTACACCTACAAGTCCCGCAACAATTAAGCACACACAAAAGTCTAAGTCTAGGCACCTATCTCAAGTCGCCTAAATCCCTTAGACCATGCTCTAATACCACTTGTAACAACCCAACCCGTATTAAAACCGGCCCATAAAAATTTTTCCTTTTAATATGCTTTAAATAACACTTTAGGTCCCAATTGTGTTTCCATAAACATCTTTAATTACAAAAGAAGGTTTAATAACCTTAAAACATTTAATACATTAGTTAATTGTGCAAACGGACATACACGACCCGACTAGTTTAGTTTCCAACAAAACCGAGCATGGTGATTTGGGACTACGCTACCCAAATCCTAATCGAATACAAAATCAAGATCTTCTAAGCAACCTAGCCAAGATCTCTAATCCCCAAGCTCACCCGAGCCGCCAAGCATGCGAACCTATAAAAATATCAACAACGAGAGGGTAAGCTAACGCTTAGTGAATGATAATATACTGCATACATATATATGTATAAAATAGACACGCCACACAAATATCAAATACCGCATACCGAAGCATCCAAGTATAAGGTAAGCTAAGCTAAGCATACCGTAGTCACTAAGCAACGAGCTAAAGATACATCAACAAAATATAAGTTCACCAACGACGATATAAACAACGCCAATAAGCTACACCCGAAGGTTTAGCTACACCACAACAATACTTTAATATATACATACATACATACATATATATATATATATATATATATATAACAATACGACAAACATCGATGTTCACAACATCCATAGTACTCAAGATCTCATGGCTAGCCCAACGAATGGTATCGTCAACATCGAACTTAAATCCCATTCGCCTATATTAATGTGGTATCGTCAACACCGAACTTTAAACCCACATATGAGGTATCGTCAACAACGAACTTTAAACCCTCATCAACGTCACTACAATAATCGTATGGCATCGTCAACATCGAACTTTAATTCCATACGTATGAGGTATCGTCAACAACGAACTTTAAACCCTCATTAACATCACAAATATACTCTAGGGTATGGTATCGTCAACATCGAACTTCAACCCATACCCCACAAATAAATAACTTATATACATACGTATATAATTATTCCACTCACAAGCCCATGTGATAATGTATACACGAAGTGTGCACCTCGCCAAAGGTGGTCAACCAAAACGCACATCCGTGCCAATTGGACATGTACACAAGTCCATCAATTCCACCTATATGTGAAGTGAGCTCTATAACCGAGAACCACTTCACCCGACCCGCACCCATCCTACACATACATATGCATATAGGATATTAACACTCAACTTGTCGCCTTGATGAATGCTTCCAAGTAATCCGCGACTCGTCAATGGAAAGTACCTATTCCATTATCACAAATACAACAATACACAATTAGGGTTGACTTACAAACCAACCCAATTTTCCCTTAGTGCAATTTCGACCCAAATGCACTTCCAAACACCGAACGCGCCCAAACTAACCAATAATCACTAACACAAGTGAAAATGGTCCTAATATGCCAATTAAACCCAACACAAGTGTTAAACACTTATCGTTCTCAAAATCGCCCATAAACCCTAATTTTGACCCATAAGGTCAAAATCCCATCATTTACAAGTTTTGACACCAAAACATGTTTAACTCGGTTTTATACTTCAACTTAATCCATTTTAAGTTTACAAACCTCATCGAATCGACATTCGGGTCATAATCCTCAACAAACCCTAATTTTGACTCTAGTCAAAATTAGTCAGCCACGAAAACCCTAAAAGTCTCCAAAACACCAATAATCACTAATGCTATTGATTGTACACCATTTACAAGTCTTAAACATGGTTAAATCATTAACCAACCCAAAACCCGCCTTTAACAACAATAAACCCGAATATTGGTGTTAATCTCCAATTAACAACTAAATGGGTTTCACCTATGACTCGTACCATCAAAAGCCCCAAATTTGAATGATGAACACGAAAATGAAATTCGGAGTTAGAGCTTACCACTAGTATCACCGTGTAGCCAAGAACGAGGAGAACACACTTTCCAACTACGCCAAAGATCGAATCACAAGTCTTGAACCCCAAATCTTCACTTGAATCCAAAGAGGATTTATGTTTTGAGAGAATAAATGGAAGAAAAATGAAAAAGGAAATGAAATGAATGAGATGGGTGGCTGAGATTTATCCCACAAACTGATCCATATGCGAAATGACGGTTTTACCCCTGAACACACCCCATTTAAAGCTGAAAATCGGGTCTGGAACCAGGCTGGTTGCGGCGCGACCCTACTTGTCACGGCGCGACAACGTGCTGCAGCTGGTGCTTCAAATTACTAGTGTTCTGATCCAGTTTTGCTCTTAATCATCGCGGCGCGACCACAGCCTTCGCGGCGCGACCCACAACACATTTTCTTCCATTTTCGTCTAACCAAGTCCCCGTCTCATAATTCCACTCGTACGCTCCAATCCCGACTTATTTATGCAAGCAAACCCTTCTAGAAGACCCTAGAACGAACCCTTACCAATAATCTTGCATGCATGCGTAACCACCACCTTATATACGCATATTCCCACGCGTACATGCAACGTACACTATCGTACACCGCGTATCTCTCGTTCCAACTATATATATACATGAATTCATACGCAACCCGAACCATATACACATGTATATCTAAATATCTCCACTGTATATACATACAAATGTACATATATATATATATTCTCGCATATGAAATATTCGGGTGTTACAACATTTGAGAAAGGTGTTAGAAGTATTGAGGAAGGAAGAATTGTACGCTAAGTTTTCAAAGTGTGCATTTTGGTTGGAAGAAGTTCAATTCCTCGGTCACATAGTGAACAAAGAAGGTATTAAGGTGGATCCGGCAAAGATAGAAATTGTTGAAAAGTGGGAAACCCCGAAAACTCCGAAACACATACGCTAGTTTTTAGGACTAGCTGGTTACTACAGAAGGTTCATCCAAGACTTTTCCAGAATAGCAAAACACTTGACTGCATTAACGCATAAAGGGAAGAAATTTGAATGGAAGGATGAACAAGAGAAAGCGTTTCAGTTATTGAAGAAAAAGCTAACTACGGCACCTATATTGTCATTGCCTGAAGGGAATGATGATTTTGTGATTTATTGTGATGCATCAAAGCAAGGTCTCGGTTGTGTATTAATGCAACGAACGAAGGTGATTGCTTATGCGTCTAGACAATTGAAGATTCACGAACAAAATTATACGACGCATTATTTGGAATTAGGCGCGGTTGTTTTTGCATTAAAGACTTGGAGGCACTACTTATATGGGGTCAAAAGTATTATATATACCGACCACAAAAGTCTTCAACACATATTTAATCAGAAACAACTGAATATGAGGCAGCGTAGGTGGATTGAATTATTGAATGATTACGACTTTGAGATTCATTACCACCCGGGGAAGGCAAATGTGGTAGCCGATGCCTTGAGCAGGAAGGACAGAGAACCCATTCGAGTAAAATCTATGAATATAATGATTCATAATAACATTACTACTCAAATAAAGGAGGCACAACAAGGAGTTTTAAAAGAGGGAAATTTAAAGGATGAAATACCCAAAGGATCGGAGAAGCATCTTAATATTCGGGAAGACGGAACCCGGTATAGGGCTGAAAGGATTTGGGTACCAAAATTTGGAGATATGAGAGAAATGGTACTTAGAGAAGCTCATAAAACCAGATACTCAATACATCCTGGAACGGGGAAGATGTACAAGGATCTCAAGAAACATTTTTGGTGGCCGGGTATGAAAGCCGATGTTGCTAAATACGTAGGAGAATGTTTGACGTGTTCTAAGGTCAAAGCTGAGCATCAGAAACCATCAGGTCTACTTCAACAACCCGAAATCCCAGAATGGAAATGGGAAAACATTACCATGGATTTCATCACTAAATTGCCAAGGACTGCAAGTGGTTTTGATACTATTTGGGTAATAGTTGATCGTCTCACCAAATCAACACACTTCCTACCAATAAGAGAAGATGACAAGATGGAGAAGTTAGCACGACTGTATTTGAAGGAAGTCGTCTCCAGACATGGAATACCAATCTCTATTATCTCTGATAGGGATGGTAGATTTGTTTCAAGATTCTGGCAGACATTACAGCAAGCATTAGGAACTCGTCTAGACATGAGTACTGCCTATCATCCACAAACTGATGGGCAGAGCGAAAGGACGATACAAACGCTTGAAGACATGCTACGATCATGTGTTATTGATTTCGGAAACAGTTGGGATCGACATCTACCGTTAGCAGAATTTTCCTACAACAACAGCTACCATTCAAGCATTGAGATGGCACCGTTTGAAGCACTTTATGGTAGAAAGTGCAGGTCTCCGATTTGTTGGAGTGAAGTGGGGGATAGATAGATTACGGGTCCGGAGATTATACAAGAAACTACCGAGAAGATCATCCAAATTCAACAACGGTTGAAAACCGCCCAAAGTCGACAAAAGAGCTACGCTGACATTAAAAGAAAAGATATAGAATTTGAAATTGGAGAGATGGTCATGCTTAAAGTTGCACCTTGGAAAGGCGTTGTTCGATTTGGTAAACGAGGGAAATTAAATCCAAGGTATATTGGACCATTCAAGATTATTGATCGTGTCGGACCAGTAGCTTACCGACTTGAGTTACCTCAACAACTCGCGGCTGTACATAACACTTTCCACGTCTCGAATTTGAAGAAATGTTTTGCTAAAGAAGATCTCACTATTCCGTTAGATGAAATCCAAATCAACGAAAAACTTCAATTCATCGAAGAACCCGTCGAAATAATGGATCGTGAGGTTAAAAGACTTAAGCAAAACAAGATACCAATTGTTAAGGTTCAATGGAATGCTCGTAGAGGACCCGAGTTCACCTGGGAGCGTGAAGATCAGATGAAGAAGAAATACCCACATCTATTTCCAGAAGATTCGTCAACACCTTCAACAGCTTAAAATTTCGGGACGAAATTTATTTAACGGGTAGGTACTGTAGTGACCCGAACTTTTCCATGTTTATATATATTATTTAAGATTGATATTTACATGATTAAATGTTTCCAACATGTTAAGCAATCAAACTTTTTAAGACTTGATTAATTGAAATACGTTTCATATAGACAATTGACCACCCAAGTTGACCGGCGATTCAAGAATGTTAAAACTTGTAAAAACGACATGACGATATATATATGGATATACATATGGTTAACATGAGATTATGATAAGTAAGTATCTCCATAAGTATATTAACAATGAGTTATATACATATAAACAAGACTACTAACTTAAGGATTTCGAAACGAGACATATATGCAACGGTTATCGTTGTAACGACATTTAAATGTATATATATCATATTAAGATATATTAATATATCATAATATCATGATAATATAATAATTTAACATCTCATTAGATATAATAAACAATGGGTTAACAACATTAATTGAGATCGTTAACTTAAAGGTTTCAAAACAACACTTACATGTAACGACTAACGATGACTTAACGACTCAGTTAAAATGTATATACATGTAGTGTATTTAGATGTATTAAAATACTTTTGGAAGACTTCAAGACATATATCAAAACACTCATACTTAACGAAAATGGTTACAGTTACTTTCCCATTCTTTTCTTTCATCAAGAATTCTAGTCGTATTCTTACCCGTATTATACACAGCTTCAAAACGTACTTACTATGGGTATATACCAATAGGAACTAGCATGGGATTCCACTCTTGATTATGTCATGTATGACTAATCAATTTTAACTTCTACCATGAGCTAGTCAACTAACTAGAACTCCTTTTAACCCCACTCACCACTCACCAATTACCACTCATTATTCACTCCATTTCACTTCCAATTCTCTTTCTAATTCTCTCTCAACACACACACACACACACACTATTATGAACGTATTTTTCCAGTAGTTAATCATCATCTTCATCAAAAATCACTTCAAGAATCAAGCTATAATCATCATAGGAAGAACACTTCAAGAACACTTCAAAAATCCCTTCAAGTTTACTAATTTACTTCCAAGCTTTCTTATCCATTCCAAGTAATCATCTAAGATCAAGAAACCTTTGTTATATACAGTAGGTTATCTTTCTTATTCAAGGTAATATTCATATTCAAACTTTGATTCAATTTCTATAACTATAAACTATCTTAATTCGAGTAAAAATCTTACTTGAACTTGTTTTTGTGTCATGATCCTACTTCAAGAACTTTCAAGCCATCCAAGATCCCTTGAAGCTAGATCATTTCTTGTCACTTCCAGTAGGTTTACCTACTAAACTTTAGGTAGTAATGATGTTCATAACATCATTCGATTCATATATATAAAACTATCTTATTCGAAGGTTTAAACTCGTAATCACTAGAACATAGTTTAGTTAATTCTAAACTTGTTCGCAAACAAAAGTTAATCCTTCTAACTTGACTTTTAAAATTAACTAAACACATGTTCTATATCTATATGATATGCTAACTTAATGATTTAAAACCTGGAAACACGAAAAACACCGTAAAATCAGATTTACGCCGTCGTAGTAACACCGCGGGCTGTTTTGGGTTAGTTAATTAAAAACTATGATAAACTTTGATTTAAAAGTTGTTATTCTGAGAAAATGATTTTTATTATGAACATGAAACTATATCCAAAAATTATGGTTAAACTCAAAGTGGAAGTATGTTTTCTAAAATGGTCATCTAGACGTCGTTCTTTCGACTGAAATGACTACCTTTACAAAAACGACTTGTAACTTATTTTTCAGACTATAAACCTATACTTTTTCTGTTTAGATTCATAAAATAGAGTTCAATATGAAACCATAGCAATTTGATTCACTCAAAACGGATTTAAAATGAAGAAGTTATGGGTAAAACAAGATTGGATAAATTTTTCTCATTTTAGCTACGTGAAAATTGGTAACAAATCTATTCCAACCATAACTTAATCAATTTGTATTTTATATTATGTAATCTTGAGATACCATAGACACGTATACAATGTTTTGACCTATCATGTCGACACATCTATATATATTTCGGAACAACCATAGACACTCTATATGTGAATGTTGGAGTTAGCTATACAGGGTTGAGGTTGATTCCAAAATATATATAGTTTGAGTTGTGATCAATACTGAGATACATATACACTGGGTCGTGGATTGATTCAAGATAATATTTATTGATTTATTTCTGTACATCTAACTGTGGACAACTAGTTGTAGGTTACTAACGAGGACAGCTGACTTAATAAACTTAAAACATCAAAATATATTAAAAGTGTTGTAAATATATTTTGAACATACTTTAATATATATGTATATATTGTTATAGGTTCGTGAATCAACAGTGGCCAAGTCTTACTTCTCGACGAAGTAAAAATCTGTGAAAGTGAGTTATAGTCCCACTTTTAAAATCTAATATTTTTGGGATGAGAATACATGCAGGTTTTATAAATGATTTACAAAATAGACACAAGTAAGTGAAACTACATTCTATGGTTGAATTATCGAAATCGAATATGCCCCTTTTTTATTAAGTCTGTGTAACGACCCGGATTTTTCCGATCGTTTTATACTTATGAGATTAATATTTACATAAAATAAACCTTACCAACATGATAAGCAATCCAAACTGTTGAGACTTATGTTTTTGAAAAGAGTTTCACACAACGTTTGACCGTCCAATTTGACCGATGATATCACGAACTATATAACACACGATAATTATACGATTATGTAGATGTACATATCTATACATATTTAACATGATTTAAGGATGGTTTAACATTTCATTGTGAACTAACAACAATAAGTTATAAGTATACTTTGAGACCACTAACTTAAGTTTTCAAAACGATAACTATATGTAACGTTCTTTGACATATATACTTACAATCTATAATGTGTTGGTGATCTATGTCACCAATATGATTTAAGTGTAATGGGATTAATTTGTAACCAAAATAATCTTGATAAATATCGATCAAGTTTGGGGAAGTGTGGAGTGCACACTTGTTTGAACTTATCTTGATTATGACGGGGGTTCGGGGGCAGCGCCCCCGATAAGCGGGGTCCAAGGGGTGGCAACCCCTGGCGGGGTCTAAGGGGCAGAGCCCGTGGCTGGGGTCGAGCTGCCAGGTCAGCTTGGGAATTTTTTTTGGGCTAACATTGCTTTATTAAAAATGTCTTAAAATTTTATTTTGGCCCGGTTTGACCCAAAAATAAAAGCCCAGTTTTGAGCCTCTTTTACAGTTATAAACCCGTCCATATTTGAATTCTCGTTCCGATTCCTCAAAATTTCTACAAGTATATCAAGGGTATATGTAACCGTATCATACATAGCTTCTATACGTATTTACTATTGGTATATACCAACAATAAACTTCAATGATCAGCCACTAGACATGATGTTACATGTGGGAACCAGCCATTTAACATCATGTGTGACTTTTGTGCAAGAAAACAAACTAAATCTCCTATATATCCATCCCATAATCATGCTATTTTGCACACACACACATACAATTTCATTTCCAATTTTCTTTCAAGTTAATTCACTCCCTAATCTCTCTTCATTTACCTACTCAAGAACGTATTAATATAGTCATCCGATTTCAAGGAGATTACTTCCAATCTTTCAATCCCACTCCACCACTCTTTTGATTCCAAGATTTTTCTTACCTTTTCCAGTAGCTTTGTCCAAGTAACTTGAGGTAGTAACCTTATTCATAACCTTATTCGATTCATATTTATATAGCTATTTTATTTTGTGTTATAAAATTTTAACAACAAGAACATAGTTTGAGTGATTTCAAACTTGTTCGCAAACTAAATAGATCCTTCTAATTTGATTTTTAAAAACACTTCAAGACCTGTAATATATCATATTATGACAAAATCGGGTTAATCATATCTTGGCTAATTAGCATAATATTTAATATATATTTACTTATGATTTTATTTTATATATTTCAGGACCACCCGTAAACAACACGAGAAGATTAATCATAAGACCTCATGATTGTACGCAACACGTCATTTGACAACACGGTACTTTATGTACGCAACACGTCATTTGACAACATGGTACCATGGGTCAAGATTAATTCTGATCAACACGAATACGATGGGGTCTTTATTTATTTTATTTAAGCAACTAATTGTGGACCACTAACATCGGACTGCTAACTACGGACTAAAAAAAATATTAAAAGTATTAAAAGTATATATATATATATATATATATATATATATATATATATATATATATATATATATATATATATATATATATATATATAACGATTACTTGAAAAGAAAATATGTTGATATATTATATATATGGTTAGGTTCGTGATATCTATCGGAGACCAAGTCGAGTTAAATACCTTCAAGACAAAAGTGAGTATATAGTCCCACTTTTAAACTCTAAATATTTCGGGATGAGAATACATGCATTTTATGATTTACGTTATGGACACAAGTGAAAAAAAATATATATTCTACGTTGAGTTGTACCACTGGAATACTTCCCTGTAACTTGGTAACTACTATTTACATGAGGTATTGTAAACGCGAATCCTGTTGATAGATCTATCGGGCCTGACAACCCCAACCGGACTGGACGACCAGTATTCAACGGTTGCACAGTACTTCGTTTCGGTGACTACACTTGGTATGGTGTAGTAAGATTTCATAATAAAGGGAATATGCGACGTTGATTAAATGTTAAGTATGGTTATCAAGTGCTCAACAACTTAGAATATTTTTATTAAAACGTTTATATATGAACTCTTGTGGTCTATATTCATAACGCTGCCGGCTTTAAACCTATATCTCACCAACTTTATGTTGACGTTTTAAGCATGTTTATTCTCAGGTGATAACTAAAAGCTTCCGCTGCAACATGTTGAATTTAAGCAAGATCTTGAGTATGCATATTTGTGTCAAAAATAAAACTGCATATCGGAGGATTTGTAATGTAAAATATGTTGGAGGTCGTATTGTTATTATCACATGTAAAGTTTGTAAGTCTAAGATTATCGCTAAACGATAATCATTATTAAGTTGTTTAAACCTTGTATTTGTAATAAAAGCTATGGTTTGTATTGTAAAAACGAATGCAGTTTTTGAAGAATGTCGCATATAGAGGTCAATACCTCGCGATGAAATCATATGTTATTGTATTCGTCCTTATGGTTAAGGTCGGGTTATGACATGTGGTATCAGAGCGTTGGTCTTAGAGAACCAGAAAATTTGCATTAGTGTGTTTTATCGAGTTTGTTAGGATGCATTAGTGAGTCTGGACTTTGACCGTGTTTGATTTCGAAAACTATTGCTTATCTTTGTTGGTTAAAAATTAATATGTAAATATTATGTGGTATTAACGTGCTAGTTGTTATGTGATAGATGTCTGGCTTAGAACTTATTATCACATTCAGCGACTCCGAACCAGAATCTTCAGATGGTGTTCCAGTCATTAATCTATCCGATGATGAAAACGACACCTTTGGGGAAGACTCACAAGTTCCGGATGAATCAATTGAAGAGGAACCAGAAAGTGATCCTGAGGAGGAAGAAATACAGGAAATTACGAAAGACAAGTTCGAACGAGGAAAGAAACGAAAGGCTATTGAAATGGAAAATCCAAATCTCGAGTCTAGAGAGAATGTTGTCGCACCAACTCCACCAGATACTTCCACACCTATTCCCGCTATTCCTATTAGTTCTATCCCGACATCCAGTTCTTCGGTTCCTCAGCCAAAACGCAGGGAGACAACCAGGATAACCTTTAAGCAATTTCTTTGAACACAAACGCTTTGGGTTAAATGATGCGCTGTTGTTTTAAACCATGTGATCATATAATATTTTGTATAATATTACTAGTGTGGTTTGCTTAATGTTTGATGTAAGATAAGCATATGTAAAATAGTGAAGTGTGAAATGCAATAATTTTCCATGGTTAAGTATTATTTGGGTGGTAGTAATTGATTTTCGTACTAAGCTATTAAGTATGAACTTTAACGGGTAGGTACTACCCTAGATATAATTATAAAACGCTAATAAGAAGAAAAGGCTTTTATAATAATAACTGGTTCATATTATTAATAAGCTACGATGTACTGTAAATACATTCTACATCTATAATATTCCATGTGAATAATTATTTTTTTTCATTCTTGTTGAAGATTATGGCGCGATTGAACCGAATGACGGAACAAGAAATCCAGGATGTGGCAACCCCTGGCGGGGTCCAAGGGGCAGAGCCCGTGGCTGGGGTCGAGCTGCCAGGTCAGCTTGGAATTTTTTTTTTGGGCTAACATTGCTTTATTAAAAATGTCTTAAAATTTTATTTTGGCCCGGTTTGACCCAAAAATAAAAGCCCAGTTTTGAGCCTCTTTTACAGTTATAAACCCGTCCATATTTGAATTCTCGTTCCGATTCCTCAAAATTTCTACAAGTATATCAAGGGTATATGTAACCATATCATACATAGCTTCTATACGTATTTACTATTGGTATATACCAACAATAAACTTCAATGATCAGCCACTAGACATGATGTTACATGTGGGAACCAGCCATTTAACCTCATGTGTGACTTTTGTGCAAGAAAACAAACTAAATCTCCTATATATCCATCCCATAATCATGCTATTTTGCACACACACACATACAATTTCATTTCCAATTTTCTTTCAAGTTAATTCACTCCCTAATCTCTCTTCATTTACCTACTCAAGAACGTATTAATATAGTCATACGATTTCAAGGAGATTACTTCCAATCTTTCAATCCCACTCCACCACTCTTTTGATTCCAAGATTTTTCTTACCTTTTCCAGTAGCTTTGTCCAAGTAACTTGAGGTAGTAACCTTATTCATAACCTTATTCGATTCATATTTATATAGCTATTTTATTTTGTGTTATAAAATTTTAACAACAAGAACATAGTTTGAGTGATTTCAAACTTGTTCGCAAACTAAATAGATCCTTCTAATTTGATTTTTAAAAACACTTCAAGACCTGTAATATATCATATTATAACAAAATCGGGTTAATCATATCTTGGCTAATTAACATAATATTTAATATATATTTACTTATGATTTTATTTTATATATTTCAGGACCACCCGTAAACAACACGAGAAGATTAATCATAAGACCTCAAGATTGTACGCAACACGTCATTTGAAAACATGGTACCATGGGTCAAGATTAATTCTGATCAACACGAATACGATGGGGTCTTTATTTATTTTATTTAAGCAACTAATTGTGGACCACTAACATCAGACTGCTAACTACGGACTAAAAAAATATTAAAAGTATTAAAAGTATATATATATATATATATATATATATATATATATATATATATATATATATATATATATATATATATATATATATATATATATATATATATATATATATATATATATATATATATATGTAACGATTACTTGAAAAGAAAATATGTTGATATATTATATATATGGTTAGGTTCGTGATATCTATCGGAGACCAAGTCGAGTTAAATACCTTCAAGACAAAAGTGAGTATATAGTCCCACTTTTAAACTCTAAATATTTCGGGATGAGAATACATGCATTTTATGATTTACGTTATGGACACAAGTGAAAAAAAATATATTCTACTTTGAGTTGTACCACTGGCATACTTCCCTGTAACTTGGTAACTACTATTTACATGAGGTATTGTAAACGCGAATCCTGTTGATAGATCTATCGGGCCTGACAACCCCAACCGGTCTGGACGACCAGTATTCAACGGTTGCACAGTACTTCGTTTCGGTGACTACACTTGGTACGGTGTAGTAAGATTTCATAATAAAGGGAATATGCGACGTTGATTAAATGTTAAGTATGGTTATCAAGTGCTCAACAACTTAGAATATTTTTATTAAAACCTTTATATATGAACTCTTGTGGTCTATATTCATAACGCTGCTGGCTTTAAACCTATATCTCACCAACTTTATGTTGACGTTTTAAGCATGTTTATTCTCAGGTGATAACTAAAAGCTTCCGCTGCAACATGTTGAATTTAAGCAAGATCTTGAGTATGCATATTTGTGTCAAAAATAAAACTGCATATCGGAGGATTTGTAATGTAAAATATGTTGGAGGTCGTATTGTTATTATCACATGTAAAGTTTGTAAGTCTAAGATTATCGCTAAACGATAATCATTATTAAGTTGTTTAAACCTTGTATTTGTAATAAAAGCTACGGTTTGTATTGTAAAAACGAATGCAGTTTTTGAAGAATGTCGCATATAGAGGTCAATACCTCGCGATGAAATCATATGTTATTGTATTCGTCCTTATGGTTAAGGTCGGGTTATGACAGTCTGGTAATCTAAGAATTAGGGAACAGACACCCTAATTGACGCGAATCCTAAAGATAGATCTATCGGGCCCAACAAGCCCCATCCAAATTACCGGATGCTTTAGTACTTCGAAATTTATATCATGTCCGATGGAGGATCCCGGAATGATGGGGATATTCTTATATATGCATCTTGTTAATGTCGGTTACCAGGTGTTCACCATATGAATGATTTTTATCTCTATGTATGGGATGTGTATTGAAATATGAAATCTTGTAATCTATTGTTACGATTTGATATATATAGGTTAAACCTATAACTCACCAACATTTTTGTTGACGTTTAAAGCATGTTTATTCTCAGGTGAATATTAAGAACTTCCGCTGTTGCATACTAAAATAAGGACAAGATTTGGAGTCCATGTTTGTATGATATTGTGTAAAAACTGCATTCAAGAAACTGATTTCGATGTAACATATTTGTATTGTAAACCATTATGTAATGGTCGTGTGTAAACAGGATATTTTAGATTATCATTATTTGATAATCTACGTAAAGCTTTTTAAACCTTTATTTATGAAATAAAGGTTATGGTTTGTTTTAAAAATGAATGCAGTCTTTGAAAAACGTCTCATATAGAGGTCAAAACCTCGCAACGAAATCAATTAATATGGAATGTTTTTAATCAATAAGAACGGGACATTTCAAAGATGTCCCATTTCCCTGTCTTATAATCATATCCGAGTTTTCTCTGAAACCACCTAGAAAGGTCACAATCTTCAGCGTTCAACATCTTCAACTTAGCAAGTTGCATGATGTCAAAGTATGGTAGAGTTTTAAAGTGACTAGGACGTGCCCTGTAATCAACTCCTCCTTCCCTCTTGATCGCAAAACAATTGATCTCCTTGAAGTAACCCCATCTTAGTATTTTACCCTTGGAATACTTCTTGGTTCTCTTTCCTCTTTCGTAGAAACTAGCAAACTTCTGCTCGAGTTCTCGCTTATTCAACTGATCAGGGTTAACAACATTCTGTTTCCACCAACTCTGACGGATCTCGTCTTCTTCAACTTTTCTGTTTACTTTAACCCTATCACGTTTGAACCATTCATTAATCTCATTCCATGCCTCGACTTTAGCTTGCTAGCTCGGAGTTTCTTCTTCTTCAGCTCAAATTCTTTTCTTTCTTTCTCAACGAGCAGTTTCTCATGTCGGATTTTCTTGTTCTTTTCAATTAGAACATCCACTTCTTTCACTTGATCTTTGTATACCTTCCTCGCCTGTTCTAAATCATCTAACTTATTTCTTCTCACATCACTACTCAAATTGAAAAAGTCACTTAATGTGTTGAGTGATGGATTTGAGTATGGCTCAAGCGAAGGCATAACAATCTCAACTTCTCTTCTTCAGATTCTGTTACCAATTCGTCCTCGGATTCAACAATCACATCCTCTTTTACACTATCCTTAACAACAGAATCTTCACTCTTCTCATCAGCAAACAAATTATCGAAATCGCTTAAGTTGATATTTTGGATTGATTCGGGAGGGATTTCATCAGCTGGCCCTTCTTGTGGAGCCTTGTCTTCAGCTTCAACTGACTCTGCATTCTTCGTATCATTTTCATTGTCATATGCCAGAGCAGCAAGCTGTTCTAATGGAAACTCTCTTGGTGGAACGTCCCCCTTTTCTGCATCATTAAAAACATTTGAATAATTCATATAATATTCAGCAATAAAGACCTCACCGTATTCATTAAAGCTTCTAATAGGTATCACTAACGGTATCTCAAAAGAGGGTCCTCCAGTTCCAGCATCTTCTTTATCATCCTTTTCATCAACTTGGTTTTACCCGAGGTAATCGATTCGATCTTATCGTTCATCTCCTTCAACTTCTCCTTATTCTCACTCTTGATTTCCAACACTTTCTTCTTCAACTTCTTCGTCCTTCCCTTCTGACGGTCCAATCTATCAGATAACCTCTTATTTTCTTCTACCAACGATTCAGTTTTAGCTTCACTGATCTTCTTGTCCTCAATGGCTTGATTCTCTAAGTTGGTTATTTTCGTGATCAAAGACAACAGTAGATTATGCTGTATCTTGAATTCAGCTGGCGTGATCTGAGGTGTTGTGGTGGCAGGTTTTGGTGATGTAACAGCAGCTCTCGCATCCTTCATGAAACCGGATGGTTGTCTCTGAGCCTGTTGTTTCGAACCTCCTTGTGATGACTTTTGAGATGAATCAAAGTGATGTTTTGTTCTTTCCTCCTTCTTCTTGGGCTGTTCTGAAGTCAACGCTTCCTTCCCTTTCCTCTTTCTCTGAATCAAGCTGACATCATCTTCTATCGCTTCTTCATCACCTTCGATAAACTCATCATCAACATTACCTCCTCCTTGAACTTCACCAGTAGCTCGTTGATTATCACCCTCACCTTCCTTATCAGAAACTTCGTAGTCAGAGTCTGAATCCTTATTCCTCCAAGCATTGCCTGCTGGACATCGATAATTTTCTTTGATCAGATGACAAATAAGCTTTCTGTTAAAATCAGGCTTCAAATCTTCGTTTCTTGTCTCCTCCATCCTTCGAAAAGTAATCGGATTCATCGGCTTAAGGTGAATAATATCCTATTCAAGCTTTGGTAACTCAGGTGCATCATCATTAATGATTAATTGAAGAAAACGGGCATAGATCAGGTATCTCTGAGTAGAACTGAAAAGATTTACTTTGAAGTAGTAGTAAACAAATCCTGAGAAATCATACGGGGCTCTAAGAACAAGTGCCACAAACATACTTTGCACTTTCTCATTCAACTTGTCAAACCCAGCTTTACGACCACTCAAACAATGCATGATCACGTGAGCAAGATATCTAAACTGTGGAGGAAGTAGAGTCTTCATCAGCTCATATTTACCCGAGATATAGCCAGAATAAGCACATCTCTTGAAACTTCCATGTATCCTTTCTCGGTTGAGCATCACGTGGGAACATCTCTCATCATCAAAACCTAAAATCTTCCTTATCACAGACTTAGAAATAGTTATCTCATGCCCTTGAACCTTACTAACAATCTTATCTTCAGTATCTGACACATCAAGTACAGCATTCTTCCAGAACTCTCTCTGATGGCTGTAGTATGCCGTACATGCAGTAGAGATAGCTGTATGAATCCTTGAGCGCTTTAGAAACTCCACAATCTTCTTAAAATGAGAACCTCTTTCGAGAGTAGTATCATAAAGAGCAACTTGATTGTTGAGCTCGCCTTTCTCTAGAATAGTCTCTTGTTGAACAGGCGGATTAACCGGATTCACTTGAGGATTCTGCTGTTGCTCCCCCTGAACTTCTGGGTTAATAGCCAGAACATTGAGTTCTTGTTCCGCCATTGGTAATATCAAACTGAAATATTCACAGAGAAGTTAGAGATATAAACCAATTATCGTAAATCATCAAAGCATTAGCTACAAAGTGTCACAGATTTATAGAAACATGATGAACCATGCGAGTGATAATGTCACACGTGTGGCTGAGAGATCAACCATGTGAGTGATATAGTCACTCGTGTCACTGTTGACACGTTTGAGCAGTAATATGGTTTCAGACAGGGTACACTGCTGATGTAAAATTTATAAGCGAGTGAGTCAACCTTGTGATGACTCGTGTGGTGACTCGTGCGGTTAATCACACGTGTCAGCTCAGTCAAGCGAGTGAGCAACTAAATCAATTCAAACGATGTGGGTTCAAGGTTCACACGGTTGATCATCAACCACGTACTGACTCGTACGAGTCATGTCCCACGCGTGCGAGTGACGTCACTCGTGCATGTCTGATGAAACCTGTATTAAATGCCTTTTTAAATTCCACAAATTACATGTTTGGTCATTTTAGGGACCGATTTACATCACAATAGCATGTATAGGATCCGTTTAACTCAAAACAATAACAAATAACGGTCAAAATGAGCACCAATTACACGAAATTCGAGTTACTAACCCTTAAGATTTTGAATCATTCAAACAACAAATTAACAGACTTAAACTTGATGAAATCTTACCTATTAGGTGGCGCTGAGGTCGGAAGAACGTAATAAACAAACGCTGCGGTGGAAAACGTGATCGATGAAGGTCGAATTTTGAGAGAAAAATGAGTTGGGTGCACAAGTGTGAGCGTCTGTGCTCATCACTCCCTATTTATACTCTCGTGATCAACCATACAGTTGATCACACGATCCACCATCAACCGTGCATCTCACCTAATCACTCGTGCTTGTGACCCTGATGTCTTAGGACATTTTAGAAAAAGGTCCGCCGTACGGTTAACCTAATGCGCGTGGTTACTCGTACGGTTCACACATCAAACGTGCGAGTGAGCCACTTAGGCAATTTCAAAATTTTCACAATATTCACAGACTTAGGATTTTGACTCGTTTGGCAATCTTAGAGCCAACTAACACTTTCAATTTGAGTCATAAATCACTAATCCGTCAAGAAATGATCATCAACACTTAGGTAGATCAAAAATCTTAACCCAAACAAGGTTATTACTCTAAACATTCTGTGTTCCAAGAGTAAAGACCTACAGTGTAATGTCATCTTGAGTTCACTAACAACCTAAATCATTAAAGTCCTTCAAATAATCACAAGCTCTACAAACTTCTAACTTATGGATTTGGTGGCCAAAAATATCTTGATCTCAACAAGGTTCTTTCAGATGTTATTAAATAAGGAAAAGATAAAATCTTTATAGCTTTTCTGAAATATAATGTCATGCAACTAAAAATATGCAAAGAAAAGACATTCTACCATGAAATGCAAAAACATGCAAAACCAAAATCTTTTTGTTGTTTTTCCGTTTTCAATGCAAACTATTTAATAAACAGATAAGCAAACATATAAATCCACATTATTTTTGTGAGCAAAATGATTAACAATTTAAAAATGGATCAGAACTGACATATTGAATCAATTTCTGTTGTTCATTCCTAATTATCCAGTCTATGTCTATTATCATGCAATTACTGATATCAATCCTTATTAAACATGAACATATTCATTCCGGACACTTCGACAATCATGTTGGCATTAATTACTTGAACACTATAAAGCAATAGTTTTTGAGATCATGCTAAGTTCATTAATCCTTGATTCTTCCATCACTTATGATTGTGCATTTTTATTAGGTTGTCAATTCATTAAACGTAACTTTCTGTTATCTCTTTCCATGTATTTCATTCAAATTGAACAGGATGGTTCTCATGGCATTTTGAATACCCCTGTCAGCCTTTGGCTTCTATCAGTGTATTGATAATCTTTAATCTAGTTGAAATGGCAGATTTTAGAGTATATTGGATTATCCGAATATGTGCATTATTTACCGCGGGGATTGGTCTACAGTTAAAGTAGACTTGCCTGATGACCAGTCGTCACACGAAATAAATCTCAAGGCCCTTAACTTCTTTATGTTCAAGTTGACATGGTAAACGGAATCGAAAGTTAAACTTTCATATATATATATATATATATATATATATATATATATATATATATATATATATATATATATATATATATATATATATATATATATATATATATATATATATTTAATTAGAGTATATCTAGATAGGTATCTTTCCAACTTATAGTCTTAATAGGCATAACTCTATATTGCAGATGACAAGAATCTTGATAGTTCAGTGTGAACGTCGTGATTAAACAATTCAAGCTGCGTGGGGGCGTCACACTAAGAATGATCTGAGTTCTTTATGAGCACATCATGAATCAGCATTCTTCATACTTTCAGGACTTTGCCATCTTGATACGCCAATTATTTTTGACTTTGATTTTCTTTTGATATTTCTTTTTCAGCATATCATTGTCTTTTGGTATATTGATTTTGAATGCCATCATGAATGGATTTTCCATTTTTATGCATGAACTCATGTTTCTGTGTTGTGTGCTTAGATCACTCAAAGGTGTTCTCCCTTAAATGCTTGAATGGTCCGCAATAAGGAATTATACTTTTCCACCTTAAGCGAGAAGGGACACTTACTTTAGACTTAAACTAATTTCTCTGATATTTTGGGGGTTTAGTTTCGATTATAAAGTCTTAG
Organism: Rutidosis leptorrhynchoides; assembly: GCF_046630445.1. Lineage (NCBI taxonomy): Eukaryota > Viridiplantae > Streptophyta > Magnoliopsida > Asterales > Asteraceae > Rutidosis > Rutidosis leptorrhynchoides. Next base: position 295,102,777 of record NC_092338.1, read on the forward strand.
GCCCGTGACAACGTGGTATGCTCCAGCCAAACAGATAATCCTCAACTTAAAAATTCACCCCAAAACTTTTCTAGTGATTATCAATTATGATAGGGGATACCCTCAACCAACTGTTGAGTTCCTCAACAATTATCACTTCATACAGATTCGGAGATAATTAGGTGACTACCTTCAAACACTACAGATCGTCCATGACTTCTGAATCTTAGATGATTGTTATTCTTATTATGATTGTCTAATGCCAATAATTCATAAGTCACATCTATCAGTACATCACACAACAGATAAACAAAAACGTTCAAATTAGTCCTTACTAATCAAATATATCAATTCTCAGTACAGTAATTTCTTCATCTCCATCATATTAATCAAAACAAGCTTATTTTCGGATTTTTCAACTTTTTAGGGTTTTCTGATGAGGCATTTTACACTTTTTAGGTATTTTCTGTTGAAACATGTACTCCCCCTAAAATACTAAAACATAAAATCTTTTTGTCTTTTAGCATTTTAACAAAAGAAACAGAAAATAACTACAGACTAGCATGCAAACATGAAAGAAATCATGAAAGGAATGCAGACAAAAAGCAAAAATATGCAGTACATATAATAAGAAACTAAAATCTATATGTCATGCATCCTACATGCAAAGTCTAAAAGTTTGATTAACCCTCAAACACATCATCTGAAATCACTGTGTTTCGATCAACAATGCCATTCATCTCTAATAGTAGCAAGAACCTAGGTTTATCAAAAGCCTTAGTGAATAAGTCAGCCCTCTGGTCCTTAGTACCTATTCTCTTAACCTCAATAATCTTTTTCTCATGGCAATCCCTAATAAAGTGATATTTAACACCTATGTGTTTGGTCTTTGAATGTTGCACAGGATTCTTAGTAATTGCAATAGCAGCAGTATTATCAATAAAAAGAGGAGAGAAAGAGATTCTTAGTCCGTAATCGTGAAGTTGTTGTTGGATCCAAACAACTTTCGAGCAGCAACTAGCAACAGCGATATATTCAGCTTCACACGTGGAAAGCGCAACTGCAGTTTATTTCTTGCACTGCCAGGTCACCAGCCTTTCTCCTAGAAACTGACATCCACCTGATGTAGACTTGTTATTGATTTTGCAACCTACATAGTCTAAATCACTGTAAGCTACAAGATCAAACTTGTCTTCGTTCGAATACCAGATGCCGAGATTGGGAGAATGCAACAGATAACGTAGAATTCTTTTGGCAGTTGTAAGATGAACTGTATTTGGATTAACTTGATAATGAGCACTCAGACATGTTGTGAACATAATATCCGGCCTAGATGCAGTAAGATACATAAGCAATCCGATGATTGCTCGATAGTATGTAGGATCAACAGGCTCCCCTTCACAGTCTAACGAAATACCATGATTCACAGCTAGCGGGGTCGACACAGGATGACCTTGAGTCATGCCAAAACGGTTGAGTATATCATTTACATACTTTGCTTGATGAAGGAAAATACCATTACTAGTCTGTTCGACTTGTAAAACAAGCAAGTAATGTAAGAGACCCAATTTGCTCATTTCGAATTCATCCTTCATCACCTGTTCGAACTCATCGATGAGTTCCTGCTTAGTAGCACCGAAAATAATGTCATCTACATAGATCTGGACAAAAATAATATCATCATATTTAACCTTCGTGAACAGAGTACAATCTACCGTGCCCATTTGATAACCTGTTTCGAGCAGATAACTTGATAAACGTTCATACCAAGCTCTTGGGGCTTGATGTAAACCATATAGGGCTCTTCGTAACTGGTAAACTTTGTCAGGATGGAGATGATCTTCAAAACCCGGAGGTTAACTGACATATACTCGTTCGTTTAGCTTGCCATAAAGAAATGCACTCTTAACATCCATTTGAAACACTTTAAACTTCATAAACGAAGCAAAAGTCAGAAAAATGCGAATGGCCTCCAATCTGGCAACAGGAGCAAAAACTTCATCATAATTGAATTCAGGATCTTGCTGATAACGTTTAGCAACTAATCTTGCTTTGTTACAAACAACATTGCCGTCTTCGTCAAATTTGCACTTCCAAACCCATTTGAGATCAATTACCTTAGCTCCATGCGGTTTGGTAACTAGCTTCCAAATATCTAATCGATGAAATTGCTGAATTACTTCTTGCATAGCCATTACCCAATCAACATGCTTCAATGCTTCTTTAGTCGTCTTTGGATCGATTCTAGAAATATGACATGAGTACTCAAAGTATGCAGCAGCAGCTGTCATATGAGTATCAACTTGACCATCAAACTGAACTTGCCTTCTTGTTCTGACACATGCATTTGGATCTCCAATAATATTCTCTCTAGGATGAGCAGTTGTAGTTCTGGGAACTGGTTGTGCAGGAACAGGTATCTCATGGTGTAGATTCGTGGTATCTCCAATATCTTCTTGATTTTTAGAATTCTCACTTGAAATATCAGATCCACAGGTATCGTACACTAGATCAATGTCTTGACCTGAATCTTGAACAGGTTCAATGACAGTGGGTAATGGAGTTGGAGTTGATGTAGGTGCAGAAACTTCTGGTTCATTCTGTAAATTGAACAACATTTGTAACTCAACTTCATTCTCCGTCTGATCTGGAGCAAGATTGAATAAATCAATCAGCTCATCATAGTTATAAATCCAAGGATGACTCTTCGAAGCACTCTTCGTATGATTCCTCTGGACCTCAACTTCAGACCATTCTTCAACACATCTTGTCTCATTGTTGAAAACTCGCTTGTTAGAAGAACTATACCCAAGAAACACTCCAGTAACCACTTTTGAATCAAACTTACTTCCTGGTTTTCTTTTCAAGATGGTACACGGTGCACCAAATGGTTCTAGATGCTTTAAAGATGGTTTTCTCCCATGCAATAGCTCATAGCAAGTTTTACCTAGTCGTTTAACAGTCAGAACTCGATTCATAGTGTAACATGCATTTGCAACAGCTTCACTCCAAAAATGAAAGGTAACGATGAGTCTGCTAGCATTGTCCTAGCGGTCTCAATCAATACTCTATTCTTTCTTTCAGCAATACCATTCATCTGAGGAGCGTATGCAGAACTGAACTGCATGTTGATACCTTTTTCAATACAGAAACCTGCAAGATACTGATTCTTGAATTCTGTACCGGTGTCGCAACGAATATTTCTTACCTTTAAATTGAAACATGTCTCTAATCGATTGATTATCACTTTCAAGTTTTCAAATGTATCGGACTTCTCTTTCAAAAACATTACCCAAGAGAATCTTGAATAATCATCAGTTACAATCAGACAATACTTACTTCCATCAATGCTTTCAAAATGAATTGGACCGAAAAGATCCATATGTAACAATTCAGGTGGAGCAGAGATTGGATTATACTTCACCAACTTATGAGCTTTCTTGCTCTGCTTACCCTTCTTACATTGAACACATGTTCTGGAATCTGAAAAGATCGAAGATCAACACCTTCTACAAGATTATTGTGAACCAGATGGTTCATCTTCCGAAAACTTAAATAACCCATGTGTTTGTGCCACGTAATAGAATCTTGTTCAGTCGCTTTAGAAATAAAAGCTTGATGATGTTCAGCAGTTGAAGTAGCAACATTCATATCCAGCATATATAAATTAGCTTGTCTAGGAGCCTTCATCAAAATCATTTCAGGAGGAATCACAAATTCTGGCTTCAAAATGTAGCTGAATTAGTCATCAAATGCTACCTTGAAAGATTTTTCACAGATTTGTGAAACCGACAACAAATTGTTTGCAAGCTCTTGACAATAGTTCACTTTGTCGAAACTAACTTTTTCATTCTTCAATAAACCTTGAGCTGAAATGTGACCTCCTTTATCTCCAGCAAATGCGACATAACCTCCCTTAATTGGGCGTACATCCGAAAGAAGAGATAGCTGTCCAGTCATATGTATCGAAGCGCCGCTATCCACTATCCAGGTGTTGTTTGCAGGTACCCTAGTTCCCTGCATATCACATTAAGAGAATTAATTGATAATGGGAACCCATGCCCAGACGGCAGTAAGAGAATTAATTAATATTGCTCTTCTGGTTTTTCACATTTTGCTCATTTTCGGAGCGATTCGCTCGTGGTCTGGTACGAGAAAAGTATTTTCGATGACTAGTTTTTTGCGAAGGCGATCATGCCTTTGGTTCAAAAGCTCTACTATGATCACTTGATTTAGCAACTCTTGCCTCAGTATCCTGTTTAGGGACCTTAATCTTCACAGGAGAAGTTGACCTATTGAAGTTCTTTCTCTTATACTCTCCATAGACAACCTTTGTCGTATGATTTTTAACACGAACTTCATCATTAACAGGTGAACCTGTTTTATGATCATAAGATGATCTGCGATCATCATATGTGAGATCAATCTTCTATGTTGGTTAACTATATCTTCTAGGACAATTAGCAGCAATGTGCCCTAAAATAGCACAACTAAAACATTGACGAGACTCCCTATGTCCACTAAATTCATACAAGTTATTAGAATTTGAAGATGACGGATCTTGTGTTCTTATAAACATAGGAGAATCATTTGTTTTATTTCTTGGAACAGGTGTAGGTGTAACAGGAGGAACCAGTCTATTAGCAAATCTAAGATTTCTCAAAATTTTAACAGGACCTTTCGGTGTTCTAACTCTACTTGTCTTAGAGTTATCTCCTAACCCAGTTTTCCTATCTTCCTCATGATCTAGAGCACCTTCAGCAGTATCATCAGAAGTTGTATGCTTAGTTGAACTACATTTTTTATTTTTTTTTAACATAATCTTCATAACTGGGAGGGATACAATCTTCTGGTCGACCGTCAACTACGTTTGCATTAACAAATGTGTTCTGAAAAGGAGGAGATGTAGAACTATATCCTATACCCTTACCCTTGGTGTCATTAAGTTCCACCATTAATGCATTCCAATGTGACGCACTTGCCCAACATTTCATTTTGATTGAAATTGCCTCTAAATAAGCTTTAACGCATTCATTTTCTTTCTTTAGTTCATTAATCGTGTCAACACGTTTAATTAAAGCTTGATTTATGTCAAAGTTATAACATTTAAGATCGTGAAGTTGTTTTTTATAAACTTTGATCTGCTCTTTCAATTTATTTTCAACCTTAGTGGTCACATGGTTAGCATGCCATTTTTCTTTCATCTCCGCATATGCCTTTGTTAAATTATCTATTTTTAACTTAGATTCAGCACATTTAACACATTCAATAAAAGTAGATGGATCAGAAGATACCTGTTGAGTGTTATTTGATGAGGAAGTCTCAGCCATAAATGCAAAGTAATCTATCTTCTTCTCATCACTGAGCTCATCTTCTGATTCTGACGAGTCTGTAAGGAACTCTGATGTATCAGCATCTTTACCCAAATGAATCTGCTCAAGTCTATCCCAAATATCCTTAGCTCTTATCAAACCGGAAACCTTCTCAAGATCACTTTCTGATAAGCACATCTTTAGTAAATCTATTGCTTGCTTGTTCAATGCTTCAAAATCAGATTAATCTACTCCTGTATGATCAGCTTTAACTTCAACCTCTCATTCCGACTTCTCGTCCGAATCATCAACATCTGAACTTACACTCTCAAGATCTGAACTTTCACCCATAAGAACTAACATTTCCAATTCCGCATCAAACAGTTTACCCCATTTGTCTAGTTCCGTATCAGAATCAACTAATGTCTCTTCACTCTGATTAGCCTCTAGACTTTCTTCAAACACTGAGGTATTACCATAGTTATCCTTCCAACTGTTGAAGTAGTAGTCCTCTGATGATGTTGGTGAAATACTTCCAGATTCAGGTGTACGAGGAACTGAATCACGTGCCTTCTTGAATTTATCTTTAACCATCTTCTGAATCTTCTCTCTCTAAATGGTTCGTCACAACTTTTCAGCTCTTTCAGCACGAGCAGTCAGCTTCTCAATTATACTTTGATTAATGACACAGTCTTCTTTAACTTCAGTAATCTTGGCCATGTTAGCTTTAGGTTGCTGATCATCAACATTCAATTTGATTGACCAATCATCATCGTCTCCATGAATAACAACTAAAGCTTTGTTCGGACCTTCAGCTATTTCAGCTTCATTTACTTTATCAGTAATGTAAATCTCACACTTTGTAGTTTGACTCTGAGAACTGTAGTTCTGATTCTTGAACGGATTACGATTACCCTGCTTCTTCTGTTTTGTGCACTGTCTTGAAAAATGACCTAATTCTCACAGTTATAACAAGTAACAGTATTCATATCAAAACCCAGTTTGGTATCTTTGGTCAGACTGATCGGTTTTCCAGTTCGCTCTTCGTAATCTCTAGCTCGTCTCACAAGATTTACCATACCCCACATAATATCCATCTTTTCTGCTTCATCTTTATCAAGTTGATGATAATCTTCTGTTGTTAGATGAATGTTACCCACACGACCATCAAGATAACTATCATAAGAATTAACAAGGCTTGACAGCAAAGCTATATCTTCACTAATCTTTTCTTTCCTAGCTTTTCTCAAATTTTCAATCTTAAGTGCAGAAAGAACATCTGATGCAGTCGGTGTAGATGACTCTGTAGTATTGGAAGTAGGCTGTGATTGAGTATTGAGAGAACATGCTGAAACTTGTGGTGGATACGAAGGTTGTTGAAAAGGTGCACTGCTAACATTCAAACCATACATATTCTGATTGTTCGTAACAAAAGCTATTTGAAATGGTGCATGAGCTGACTTAGGCGGTGTGTAACCATTTGGATAATACATTTTCGTGTCTTGAACTTGTTTAGACCTCTTGACTTTGTTTAACAACTCTAGTTCTTCTTCCTGAAGTCTAGAAATAAACGAGTTCACTGTAGTAGTAGCTAGTTCTCCACGGGTTTTCATAGTTAATACGAAACCATTCCATTCTAAAGGTAATGCTCCAGCTAGACATGTTACTTTGTCTTTTTCAGCAATGGTCACATCATGCTTATGTAGTTTAGCTAGTAAATGACGATATCTTTCAACCAATTCTGTAATAGACTATCTAACTTGCCAGTGAAAACGATCAAACTCAGCTTTCAATTCTAAAACATTTCTAGTTCTGTAAGATGTATTTCATTTGTTAAAAGTACGAAGTGCTTCCCATATCTTGAACGAATTATCATGACACAGAAATTGAGGGAAAATCGGACCATCAAGAGCACTTGTCAAATTACATTACATCTTCTTCGCTAATTTATACTCTTCACGTTCTTCCGAAGGCATATTATGCAACGTGTACAACTCATTAGTAACTGATGAACGTGGCCATTGAAATTCGGTTTCAATGTACTTCCAAAGCTTCGTGTCCTGACCGTCAGACCAAATCTTAAATCTTGACTTCCGAGTAGAATAGTTATCAATATTCATTAACCTCGGACATTTCGTACCACTTCCTGATTCACTCTCAGCAAGGAGTAATCGTTGAGTCATATTCGTAATGCTCTGAACTAACGGTGCGGCCAACGCGTAATCGTTTGAATTAAACATCTTGAAAACTTTTACCAAAGTTAAACCGTGCGGTTTAGGATATTAACCGTACGTGTGATAGTATCAACTATACGTGTTACAAACTCAAGCGTACGTGTTACTACTCAATCATACATGTCACAACTCAATCAAAAGAACCAATCACTAAGTCTCAAACGTGCGAGTGATGATCACGCGTGTGATTACTCGTACGTGTCACAGTCAACCGCTTGATCACTCGTGTGATTAGACTGTTGTCACTTAACCTCAAAAGGTTATGCTAAACCATGCATGTGAGTTCACAAGTGACAGTCAACCGTCTGGTCAACCGTACGTGTGATCAAAATCTTTGACCCACTCGTATGAGCTGCTGTTCAGCTCAAATCACCCAAAAACCCTAGAAATTGATGTTAAACCTCAATTTCTTCGTCCACAAGCTGGATTAGCACTAAACTAACATAAACACACTCTCTAATGACAATTACACACGTAAAAATGATTCCTTTTTTTTTTTTTATCAAAATCACTTTTAACTCAAAAACCCAAAATAATAAACTCATTAATCACCAAAAATCACTAGATGATGTTGAAATCACAACCAACGCTCTGATACCAATGATGAAACATGACTAGAAACTTTGAAATCAACAGGTTTAATTCACACAAAGGCAGAATTAGTGAATCAAACCATAACTAGTGAATATGAGGAGCTTTTTGGGATTAAATTAGTCAAACCACAACAAGGATTGGATTTGTGTGATTAGATTAATACCTTGTGACGATCGCTCTAAATCCCTTTGGACGAATACGTCATTCATCGAATTCATTGCGAGGTATTTGACCTCTATATGATACGTTTTATAAACATTGCATTCTTTTGAAAAGGTATACCATAAATGAATATTTAAATCCAAGGTTTTCGACATATGATGATTTCTAAATATAGACAATCACCGTAAATAATAGTTTACAATACTACATCCGTTGATAATGCTTTCAGAATAGATACATGATGATGGTTTTGTGAATGCAACGTTTCCTTGAATAAAGCATGTATGACTCCATGCACAAAGCTTGTCTAACATATAAGTAAACAACGAAAGGCTTCTAGGAACCTGAGAATAAACATGCTAACAAGTGTCAACACAAAGGTTGGTGAGTTCATAGTTTTAGTGTTTCGCATAATCTGTATATAAAGGTGGATCACAAGATTTTAGTTGTTTCATCCAGAAATGTTTATCAAAATATTCTACATGATTGAGCACCCTGGTAACTAAACTTTAACGTATATATAATAAGTACCCCTGTTTTAACCTACAAGCAACCAACATGTACAATACACGCAATCCAACGTGTACTAAACTCAAATAGCATACGTCTGTTTTATAGTTCAGGCTAGGGTTTCTATACCTGGAATAGACGGGGATGTCAAGCCCTATGGATCCATATACAACTACTCGCGCCCACCAGTTCTTATAACCGGCAGTTACTAGTTACCAAAGATAAGGGATTTTCGGTTCAAACTCAGTGTAGAATTAAGTATGTACTTGTGTCCATTGCATATAAAATAAAGTGCATGTATTCTCAGCCCAAATATATTTAAAGCATTTAAAAAGGGTGCAAATGAAACTCACCTTAGCAGCACATAAGGTCATTCACCAAAAAGTGACCGAACTCGGAATGCAAAATTAACCGTAGTTCTCAACCTAGAGAACATATGTTGGTCAATACATGTCTTAACAAGCTAGGTCAGGTCAAAGTGTATCACAATCCTAATGCTCGAGACCGACATGTAAAAGTTAACAAAAGTCATCTTAAAAGTCAACCTGATCCAATATGATCTTTAAATTTATACAAGTTTATTAACATAGTATAAGTCTTGATAATTGAACGAATTTATAGTTAATCAAACTAAAAATATTATTTATTTCAGGAGCTATGTTATATTTGAATTATCATGGCAATTGAACATGATTTATTATTTCACATATTTTTTCAATACTTGTAAAATCAGATTATAGTATTTATAAAGCTTTAAAACATGATAAGACAGTCAACTTTGACAATTGTTTACCAAAACGAGATGTGCTTTATATAGAAATTCATTTACTCGATTAGTAATCTTTGAAAATCTAATTTATCAACCTCATAGACAAGTTGTTTAAATATTAATTTACAGTTTCAAACACAATTTCAATTAACGTTAACGATAATTTAGTTGACCATATCTTTTAATCCGTTCATCGAAATCACGCGATTTTTAAATGAAAAGTTAATAATTTTTCGCCAGCTTTCCAAAAACATGCATATCTTATACTTTATATCAGTAGTATATGTATCAAATTCGTGATTCAATATACACTATAAAATGACAAAACTAAATATACAAACATGCGTAATCATATATACTCGAGCACTAGTCAGGGATACACTATTAATATATAAAAGATAAGATATGAATGCTCACGTATCAATATTGAGATTCAATATTGCAGGAAAGTGCATAGACGCAACAGAGATGATAAACACTAGGTTTGACTTGTGAACAATACCCACGGACATTACCCATAACTTCCATAGCTATAACACATAGTTTTCTTAGCTCTATCCCACTCCCAAAACCAGTTTTGAAAGTGACACGTTCAAGACCTCGTCGTAGTATTTTATGTATAATACTAGTAATTAATACTACTACTAATATTAATATAACTAGGTTAATATTAATAATCTTTAATAATAATAATATTAATAATATAAATAAATAAATAAATACATACGGAGTAAAGTGATAGATAGATGGATTGTGAATTGTGAAATCACCCAAGATGCGTTCGAGATATATAGAGCTTTACTGGGACCCATGGTCCAGCTCATTCATTTTTAACTTTTGTATGTCGACATAATTTTTATGTATATGTACATATATATATATATATATATATATATATATATATATATATATATATATATATATATATATATATATATATATATATAAATATATTTAATCTTTAGAATTAATTAAATATTATATTATATTCTCATGCATAGTTGATTTGTAATTTTTACACCGATGTGTAGTAAGTTGACCCTCGACTTAAGTACCGGTTTCGGTTTTTCGAACGCATTTTCGTACGCTTAGAAAACTGGTACTTTACGTTTCGTGTAATGTACCTTTATCAATAACAAGACTCAAATCAATGAAAAATTATCCTACTCAAAGTGTAACTTATTCATTTGAGTGTTTTGGTCATTTGCTTCTATAAATCGACGTCTCGTTATTTACAATATATATATATATATATATATATATATATTATAATAATACTAATTTAAATCCAAAACGTTTTACGACTAAGTTAATATTATATTTTTGTAAATATACATATATATATATATATATATATATATATATATATATATATATATATATATACATATATATATATATATATATATATATATATATATATATATATATATATATATATATATATACATATATATATATATATATATATATATATATATATATATATATATGTATATATACGTATATTTTCCAATCCAATTATAATGGTTCATGAATCGTCAGGGTTGTGTCAAGGTTAAACGAATGTATGAATACAGTTTACACTTTTTGAGATTCAACTTAACAAACTTCGCTTATCGTGCAGGAAAAATATAAAGATAAAGTTTAAATTTGGTCAGAAATTTCCGGGTTGTCACAGTACCTACCCGTTAAAGAAATTTCACCCTGAAATTTATTTGAGTTGGTCATGACCGACTATAAGTATGTTTTCATGACGCATACGAGCTGAAAATTAGAGTTTTATCATCATTGAATAATATAGACAAGACAATTTGATTTGGTGAAGAGTACGAGTGAAGCTATCACAGAAAATTGAAATGGGAAAAAAAATTTCGTCATATCTTTTGACGTAGATAGTGTTGATATCCGGAGTTCAAGGGATTTAAATAAAATCTTCATAATCTATAATATTTGATTCTTCGGCGAAAAAGGAAGTTAAAATCTCTTTAATTAAATACGGTAATCTGTCTCGATTGCTCTGTCGGATATTTTACTATAAATCCACCCCCTTCGTTTCCATATTTTCACAACTCATACTTTTTATTCTTTCTCTCTCAACTCATACTTTAAAGCATTCGTCAATATGCTTCATCCAGTTCTGCTTCTTGATATATTCCTAACTTTCATATCTGTCATTCTTCTTTTCCATCTGCCGCCGGAAGAATCTATTTACTTCTATTATACTCTTGGTTTTATAGTGTTTTTAGTTCTCCCGTGTCTTTATATTGCTATATGCATCGATATATACGATTTGTAATTTCTGAGTTGTTGTTGAATTTTATATCTTCCCTTATATTTTGATGTCTCTGCTTCTGTCTTTCTATAATCATTGACATCCATAGTTAATACTCTCTCCAATTTGCTGTGATTTATACCCCCATTGCTACTTCGAAGCTTCATGCTTTTATCTTCTCTTCTCAACCCTCGTGTGAAGCAAGCAATGGTCCAAAATTTGTAGGTATGAAGTTTCGAATGAACATGACTAATGTTCTATGAAAGAAATGGTAATAGCACAATCTGACTTGTCAAATTACCAGAATTCAAAGGAAATATAGGATTATCGAGAAAATATGTTCTTGATATGTTTATAGATTAGATAGAATGTAAGAGTCATGTATCATGGCACATGATGACGTTATAGTCTGTGAATCATCATGTTTCATTAGAAACTCAGCATGACTTACTGTAATATAATCACGTTGATCAAGTGTCATTATATTATACTAACTCATGCTTCAATTCCCAACATTACTTCAAAAACATTCAAATTTTTAGTTCGAATTTTTTAGAATTTAGAAACTAAAATAGTTTCCTTTATGATGTAACGCAGATATCGCGAAGAGATAAATGATTTCAGATAAGAATAGTTATGAAAATATCTTCAGAAATATCGAGGATATTTATAATGAAAGATACGATGATATCTTAGAATTTCTAATATCGAAGGTTGATGAAGAAGTTTTGTCCGTAAAGGTTTAGAGTCAGGAGCAAGGTATTTGTTAATGACCTCTGCAGATACTGAATCATTTGGATTCTTTGAAGGTAGGTTTAGTCTTTGTGATTTGTCCATAGCCTCCTTCAAGGTTTTCTCAATCCGTTTTCCAGTTCTAAACCTTTTCTTTTTCTGAGCTTTGCCAACACACTATTCTTTATCATCAAACTTTTGGCTGTTAAGGTCATTTACACTTTTTATTGCTTCATCAGCATCCAAAGTTATCATAACCGAATCGTTGATTATCAATCCGAGGTGTTTTCAAAAGTTTGAAGGGTTTGCATGAAGATTATAACTGTCAAGATACGTATGATGTTCTAGAATTTTGAATGATACAAATATTTTTCTGGGTTTTATGAATAAAAGTGATGTTCTAGCACAGTTTTGAAGTCAAAGTATAGCTTTGAAAGATGTAAGAATCTAAGAGTGATGTTTTCTATTAAATCTTGACTTGGATTCTGATTTTTCAAAATCAGAACATGTAATCAAATTTGAATGTGAATGGTTGTATTGATTTCTAGGAAAGAATGTATATCGTTGTGAAAGTAGTGAGTATAGTTGATGATTTGCTGAATCAAAATCGAAGAATGTAACATATTAATTTAGAATTTATATATCTTTTGGGTATTACCTACCCGTTAAAAGTTTCACAAGTAAATTTTTTTGTACCAGAGAATTTTATTACAGTCTTTATGAAAATATATGTATGTATATTTTCTTCAGATGTAATACAGATTTAATGAGTTAATATCATATTAAGCTCATTTGATTTTTGGCTGGATTAGAAATGAATAATCTCTAAAACATTAAAGATTTCATAATCTTCGCGGAGTATACCACTAATGTAATCAATACTTCGCTACTCAGTTTTATTGATATTTCTTCAGCGAATCATGTTGGTGCTCATGGAACTCTTGCTAACTTCGCAAGGTACGAATGATGTTTTCTGGAAAGTTTCGAGTACATCGAAAATGAAAGTGTAAAATCAAACATGTATTTGAATAATACACTTGATTTATTATGAAATGGAATCTATTAAGTCGAACCAGAAATTACAGTTAAAGATTGTTAAGTCATTAACAAAAGATGTACATCATAGCATATTAATAACATGAACTAACCGAGTAGTTAAGATTTACACGTAATAGCTTAGTACGAAAAGATTTATTTTAATCTTAAAATTCATATATATATAAAATATACATATAATTTCTTCAGAGGGAATGAGTTAATACTTCATAACTCGTTGATACGATATACGCGTTGTTGATTAGTGATGATGTTTGTGGTGATTATGGATCTGGCAGAGCTTGTGATGTTGTAGATGCGGCTGAAGCTGACGATGCTGACGGTACTGACGGTGCTGGTGATGCTGATGGTACTGTTGATGCTAACGGTAAAACAGATCTAGCTTGTAAATCGTGCACCATTACGATCAGAGTTTTATTTCATCATTTCTATTCACTCACTTATCTGGTTTACAATTAGAACTAGAATAATTAATCTCTAAAACTTTTAGAAACTATTTATTCTCTGCATAATATTTCTTCGATGAAGTTATGAATTAATACTTCATCGTTTATTGTTGTTGGTATTCCTTGGTATCTATGGTGCGTACGACGTTGATGTTCGGGGTACAGATTGTGATGTTGAAGTGTGGGATGTGGATGATGTTGTTGGTGGTGGTAATGAGACTGTTGGTATTGATGATGGTGGTACTGTTGATGTCGGTGATGCTGCTGGTGCTTGTAATCTTTGCACCATATTCTCCAAAGCCACTACCCGAGCGCGAAGCTCGTTGACTTCTTCTATCACGCCAGGGTGATTGTCGGTTCGGATGAGCGGATGAATAAGATCTAGAATTTGGGATAGTATATAATCATGACGAGATACTCTGGAGATTAGAGAGAAAATGGTGTTACGAACAGGTTCGCAGGTAAGTGCTTCAGGTTCTTCGCCAAAAGGGCACTGTGGTGAATGGAAGGGATCGCCTTCTTCTTGTCTCCAATGATTAAGTAAGCTACGAACCCATCCCCAATTCATCCAGAATAGGTGATGGCTGATTGGTTGATCCATTTCGGTTACACTGTCTTCGGAGTTCAGGTGAATATCCATATCGGAATAGCTGTCGGAGTTTAAGGAATTTGAACTAGATACGTGATCCATCTTGTATAATCAGGGAATTGATTTTTGATATGAGATAGATTATAGGATTTAGTTTGATATTCTTCAACATATTATTTACATATGTATATATAATACCAAAATCCCATAAATTACGGAGAAATTTTCGAAAGATGTCAGGAAAAGTTTACAGTAACCGACACGCTAAAATATGAATTAGCAGATAAGCTATGATATGAATTTTGTCTATACACTATTCATGCAATAATTGCAGGTAAACGTGTCTAGACTTAAGAATGATAAGCATGTAATTTCTGATAAGAAATAATAAGCAAAACTCGGTAAAAACAGATACGGTCATAGTCCAGACTCACTAATGCATCCTAACAATTACCAGTTAAACACACTAATGCAAATTCTAGTTCCCTATGACCTCAATCTCTGATACCAACTGTGACGATCGCTCCAAATCCCTTTGGATGAATACGTCATTCATCAATTTCATTGCGAGGTATTTGACCTCTATATGATACGTTTTATAAACATTGCATTCTTTTGAAAAGGTATACCATAAATGAATATTTAAATCCAAGGTTTTCGACATATGATGATTTCTACATATAGACAATCACCGTAAATAATAGTTTACAATACTACATCTGTTGATAATGCAATCAAAATAGATAAATGATGATGGTTTTGTGAATGCAACGTTTCCTTAAATAAAGCATGTATGACTCCATGCACAAAGCTTGTCTAACATATAAGCAAACAGCAGAAGGCTTCTAGGAACCTGAGAATAAACATGCTAACAAGTGTCAACACAAAGGTTAGTGAGTTCATAGTTTTAGTGTTTCGCATAATCTGTATATAAAGGTGGATCACAAGATTTTAGTTGTTTCATCCAGAAATGTTTATCAAAATATTCTACATGATTGAGCACCCTGGTAACTAAACTTTAACGTATATATAATAAGTACCCCTGTTTAACATACATGCAACAAACATGTACAATACACGCAATCCAACGTGTACTAAACTCAAATAGCATATGTCTGTTTTATAGTTCAGGCTAGGGTTTCTATACCTGGAATAGACGGGGATGTCAAGCCCTATGGATCTATATACAACTACTCGCGCCCACCAGTTCTTATAACCGGCAGTTACTAGTTACCAAACTTAAGGGATTTTCGGTTCAAACTCAGTGTAGAATTAAGTATGTACTTGTGTCCATTCCATATAAAATAAAGTGCATGTATTCTCAGCCCAAATATATTTAAAGCATTTAAAAAGGGAGCAAATGAAACTCACCTTAGTAGCACATAAGGTCATTCACCAAAAAGTGACCGAAACTCAGAATGTAAAATTAACCGTAGATCTCAACCTAGGGAACATATGTTGGTCAATACATGTCTTAACAAGCTAGGTCAGGTCATAGTGTATCACAATCCTAATGCTCGAGACCGACATGTAAAAGTTAACAAAAGTCATCTTAAAAGTCAACCTGATCCAATATGATCTTTAAATCTATACATGTTTATTAACATAGTATAAGTCTTGATAATTGAACGAATTTATTGAATTATCATGGCAATTGAACATGATTTATTATTTCACATAGTTTTCGAATACTTGTAAAATCAGATTATAGTGTTTATAAAACTTTAAAACATGATAAGACAGTCAACTTTGACAATTGTTTACCAAAACGACACGTGCTTTATATAGAAATTCATTTACTCGATTAGTAATATTTGAAAATCTAATTTATCAACCTCATAGACAAGTTGTTTAAATATTAATTTACAGTTTCAAACACAAATTCAATTAATGTTAACCATAATTCAGTTGACCATATCTTTTAATCCGTTCATCAAAATCATGCGATTTCTAAATGAAAAGTTAATAATTTTTCGTCAGCTTTCCAAAAACATGCATATCATATACTTTATATCAGTAGCATATGTATCAAATTCGTGATTCAATATACACTATAAAATGACGAAACTAAATATACAAACATGCATAATCATATATACTCGAGCACTAGTCAGGGATACAATATTAATATATAAAAGATAAGATATGAATGCTCACGTATCAATATTGAGATTCAATATTGCAGGAAAGTGCGTAGACGCAACAGAGATGATAAACACTAGGTTTGACTTGTGAACAATACCCACGAACATTACCCATAACTTCCATAGCTATAACACATAGTTTTCTTAGCTCTATCCCGCTCCAAAAACTAGTTTTGAAAGTGACACGCTCAAGACCTCGTCGTAGTATTTTATGTATAATACTAGTAATTAATACTACTACTAATATTAATATAACTAGATTAATATTTATAATCTTTAATAATAATAATAATAATATTAATAATATAAATAAATAAATACATACGGAGTAAAGTGATAGATAGATGGATTGTGAATTGTGAAATCACCCAAGATGCGTTCGAGATATATTGAGCTTTACTGGGACCCATGGTCCAGCTCATTCATTTTTAACTTTTGTATGTCGACATAATTTATATATATATATATATATATATATATATATATATATATATATATATATATTATTTAATATATAATATATTTAATATTTAGAATTAATTAAATATTATATTATATTTTCATGCATAGTTGATTTGTAATTTTTACACCGATGTGTAGTACGTTGACCCTCGACTTAAGTACCGGTTTCGATTTTTCGAACGCATTTTCGTACGCTTAGAAAACTGGTACTTTACGTTTCGTGTAATGTACCTTTATCAATAACAAGACTCAAATCAATGAAAAATTATCCTACTCAAAGTGTAACTTATTCATTTGAGTGTTTTGGTCATTTGCATCTATAAATCGACGTCTCGTTATTTACCAATATATATTATAATAATACTATTTTAAATCCAAAACGTTTTACGACTAAGTTAATATTATATTTTTGTAAAAAAAATTATATATATATATATATATATATATATATATATACGTATATTTTCCAATCCAATTATAATGGTTCATGAATCGTCAGGGTTTGGTCAAGGTTAAATGAATGTATGAATACAGTTTACACTTCTTGAGATTCAAGTTAACAAACTTTGCTTATCGTGCCGGAAAAATATAAAGATAAAGTTTAAATTTGGTCAGAAATTTCCGGGTTGTCACATGTCTAGAGCTATTATTCACTACTGGAGTGATTTGGGTTGAGAGAGAATCAGATTAGGGTTACTAGATCTGAGTGGTGTGTGTGTGTGAGGCTTAACCTAAAATGAAGAACATAACACTTATATACCCCTGCTGTTGACTCACCCGTACGAGTCATCCATCACACGTACGAGTTGGCTTTATCAGCCGTACGGGTGAACACTCACTCGTGTCTTCTCATTTAGGTTATAATTGTGACTTAACCCAGCATCAACCGTGCGTATGAGCCTGTCAGCTGTACGAGTGATACTTCACTCGCACGTCTGACTAAGTCTAACAAAGTCAAATATCCATATCGCGTTCCTGCAGTACCTGTAACCACATACAAACACAGATAGGATAATAACGCGATCATGGTATCCCATAAACTGAAGTACTAATCACAAACGTAGGCTAGATGTCTAGGGACTTACATAAAATGCATCAACAAGAGCGGTGTGACTACATCAAAGCCAAGGACTATTCAAGAGGCTATTGAAATGGTTAATGAGTTAATAGATCAAGTTGAGCAGCGAGGAAAGACTCCTGCAACAACTGAGACTAAGACTTATTACAGCAAGAGAAAGTGGAATAATAACAACAATAATTTTGGGAAGAACCATAACCAGCAGCCCTTTAAAAAGCAAGATACTGCCAAGAACAACACTGCTACTCCAAATACCAGTTCTGGCTATAAGGGAAGATGGCCGCTGTGTGCTAAATGCAATAGGCATCATCCAGGAGATTTCCTAAAGAGGTGTGATAAGTGCAAAAAGAATGGACACTTGGCTGCAGAATGTAAAGCTGGTTTGAATATGTGCTATGGATGTGGAAAAAAGGTCACTTTAAGAAGGACTGTCTGACTGCAAGTAAGAGTGCTGAATCTGCTAGAGGAAGAGATTTTAACATCAACTCTAATGAAGCTCGTGATGATCCCAACCAAGTCATGGGTACGTATCTTCTCGATAATCATCATGTTTATGTACTTTTCGATTCTGGAGCCGATAGAAGCTTTGTATCTAGAGATTTTTACCATAATCTTAAGAATCCTGTATCATCATGAGAAAACTTATACTCTATAGAACTATGGAATGGTAATCTAATGAGTGCTGATAAGGTTTACCGCGATTGTTGTTTGATTTTAGCTGGAAAGCCTTTCAGAATAGATGTGATACCGATTAAGCTAGGAAGTTTTGACCTTGTGGTTGGAATGGAATTTTTAGCTGAGAATAGAGCCGACATTGTTTGTCATCAGAAAGCGATTCGTATACCTGTTACCGAAGGTGAACCTCTGACGGTGTATGGAGAGAGAAGCAATACACCGTTACACTTCATTAACTGTTTGATGGCTCAAAAACACATAAGAAAGGGTTGTCTTGCTATGCTGGTTCACGTGAGCAAAACTGAATCTGAAGGCAAGAAACTCGAAGATGTGCCAATTGTTAGGGAATTTTCCGATGTTTTTCCAGATGAGTTACCAGATTACCTCCGCATAGAGACGTAGAGTTCCAGATAGATTTAATACCTGAAGCAGCACCAGTAGCACGTGCACCGTATCGAATTGCACCACTAGAATTGCAAGAGCTGTCTAACCAATTACAAGAGTTGCTAGATAAAGGATTCATTCGACCGAGTTCTTCACCATGTTTTAGCTCCTGTTCTTTTTGTCAAGAAAAAGGATAGATCCATGAGATTCTACATTGACTACAGGGAATTGAATAAGTTGACCATCAAAAATAGATACCCGTTACCGAGGATTGATGATTTGTTTGATCAGCTGTAAGGATCAGCATGTTACTCTAAGATTGATCTGAGGTCAGGTTACCATCAGATGAGAGTAAAGGAGATAGATATACCAAATACAGCGTTTAGAACATGCTATGAACATCATGAGTTCACAGTAATGCCGTTTGAATTGACGAACGCACCGGCTGTGTTCATGGATCTCATGCTAGACAAGTTTGTTATTGTGTTTATCGACGATATTCTGTTATATTCCAAGAATGAGGAAGAACATGAGCAACATCTTCGTTTACTACTAGAGATGCTCAGGAGGGAGCAGTTGTACGCGAAGTTTTTAAAGTGCAACTTTTGGCTGCAAGAAGTGAAATTCTTGGGTCATATCGTAGGTGTCAATGGTATCCAAGTTGATCCTGTGAAGATAGAAACGGTTAAGAAATGGGAGACTCCTAAGTCGCCTACACAGATACGGTAATTCTTAGGTCTCGCCGGTTATTATAGAAGATTCATTGAGGGATTTTCTACTATTTCCCGACCGTTAACAGCATTGACTCACAAGGGTAAGAAATATGAATGGACAGAATTGCATGAAGCTGCATTTTGAGTTGTTAAAAGAGAAATTAATGACTGCACTGATATTGTCTTTACCCGAAGGAACTGTGGATTTCGTGGTTTACTGTGACGCTTCAAGACAGGGTTTGGTTGCGTGTTGATGCAACGTAAGAAAGTGATTGCTTATGGATCACGACAATTGAAGATACATGAACAGAATTACACTACGCATGATTTAGAACTTGGTGCTGTGGTCTTTGCACTGAAGATGTGGAGACACTACTTGTATGGTACTAAGTTTACTGTTTTCACCGATCACAAGAGCTTACAGCATATTTTCGATCAGAAATAGCTTAATATGAGACAGAGACGTTGGATAGAACTATTGAATGACTACGATTGTGAGATTTGCTATCATCCTGGCAAGGCTAATGTCGTTGCAGATGCCCTGAGTAGGAAGGAAAAGGTTAAGCCCATCCGAGTTAGAGCATTGAACATGACTGTTCGAAGGAACCTTACTTCTCAGATACGCGATGCACAGCTAGAGGCATTGAAAGAAGAGAACATTGCTACCGAGTCACTTCGAGGAATTGATAAGAAGTTTGTTATTAGAGAAGATGGAACCCGATATTTCATCGACAGAATTTGGGTACCGAAGTTTGGAGGATTAAGGGAACTAGTGCTAGAAGAGGCACACAAGACAAGGTATTCTATTCACCCTGGATCCAAAAAGATGTATCAAGATCTTAAGGCACTGTACTGGTGGCCTAACATGAAAGCTGATATTACTACCTATGTTGGTAAGTGTTTGACTTGTGCTAAAGTCAAGGCTGAGCATCAGAAACTGTCAGGGTTGCTGACACAGCCAAAGATTCCCCAATGGAAGTGGGAAAACATTACTATGGATTTTATCACTAAGTTACCCAAGACTGTGGGAGGTTATGATACGACTTGGGTTATCATTATCGTCTCACAAAGTCAGCTCATTTTCTACCGATTAAGGAAACAGATAAGATGGAGAAGTTAGCACAGATCTACATAAAGGAAGTAGTTCCCAACATGGAGTGCTGAGATCCATTATTTTCGACAGAGATAGCAGATTTACATCTAGGTTCTGGGAAGCTCTGCAAGAGGCAATGGGAACCCGTCTAGACATGAGTACAACATATCATCCGCAGACTGATGGTCAAAGTGAGAGAACCATCCAAACGTTAGAAGACATGCAGAGAGCGTGTGTTATTGATTTTGGAATTGGATGAGATAGACATCTTCCATTAGTAGAGTTTTCTTATAACAATAGTTATCACGCAAGTATAAAGGCAGCGCCTTTTAAAGCACTTTATGGCAGGAAGTGCAGATCACCCGTATGTTGGACTGAGTTAGGAGATAGTCAATTAAATGGTCCTGAGATTATACACGAAACAACTGAGAAGATCGCGCAGATACAAGAGAGATTGAAAACAGCGCGAAGTCGTCAAAAGAGTTATGTCGAAGTTAGAAGGAAAGATTTGGAATTTCAAGTTGGAGAAAAAGTTATGCTCAAAGTATCACCTTGGAAGGGTGTAGTACGTTTCGGTAAAAGAGGCAAGTTAAGTCCGAGATGTATTGGACCGTTTGAGATTACCGAAAGAATTGGACCAGTAGCGTACAGACTGAAACTACCGCAAGAACTTAGCGAAATTCATGACACTTTTCATGTTTCAAACTTGAAGAAGTGCTTATCAGACGAGAGTTTGGTAATTCCTTTAGAAGAGATACAAGTTGATCCTAAACTTAATTTTATTGAAGAACCTGTTGAGATTATGGGTCATGAAGTCAAGCAGTTAAAGCAAAGTAGAACTCTGATCGTTAAAGTTTGATGGAACGCCCATAGAGGACCAGAATTCACGTGAGAGCGTGAAGATCAAATGAGACTGAAGTAACCGCAACTGTTTCCCCAGGGGACGACTACGGCGGATGAGCACTAAAATTTCGGGACGAAATTTTTCATAACAGGTGAGTAATGTAACAACCCGACTTTTTCCATTTACTATCGTTACTTTTTCGTTAAGTATTTAACGGTGTTTACCTAGATTCCGCGTTTTTGACTGAATTAAATGCATATTTGATCCTAGTGGATTACTTGAATTAATATGTGATGTTAAAGCAGAGGGGTACAAAATAGTTAAATTTTTACTACGAAATACTACGAAATATTACACAAGTTTTATTAATTTACGGATGGGATATACCTAAACCTTGCTACAATACTTATAGGCAGTGTACCTAATCATAGAGTAGTGTAGTTTTTAGTAAGTCCGGTTCGTTCCACAGGGAGCTATTGATACGTACTATATTTTTAACAACTATATTTGTATAAAATATATATAATTATATATAGTAATATTATTATAAAAGGGGGTTTTTACCATTTAATGACCGGTTTGTCGATTTTATATTTTAAGCGTAATGACGATAATATAAAGGACAGAATTTAAATTGCGATAAAGTAAATTGTAGTAATTAAAATGACAGTAAATAAAGATACGATGAAATATGAAATAAAAGTATTATGCTTATTTAAACTTCAGTAATCATGATGTTTGACATTTTGATTAATTGTTACCCGGGTTAATTGTCCTTTGTCCTGGATTACTTGATACCTATTTGGTTTTTGTCCATAATAGTCCATCGGTCATAATTATAAAATGCTCGTCAAATTAACCTTATTCTCGAAGTCAAATATTCCAACTAATTAGGGATTCGAACTGTAACAAGGTTTTAATACTTTGTTTAATGATTGCACCAATTATTCTTGTATGTAATCCACCCCTGTTTTAATAAGTTATGAATATTAATTTACCCACTTGATCAGAATGAATAATCAATTACCCAACCCGAATAATTAAATAAATGATCGTAAAAGATGTCGTATAAACGTCACTAAATAGAACATACATAATCATTTTAATAATTATTATATTAACTAATTTGAAGACAGGTTCGGCAGATTCTAATGAGTTGTCATTCGATTAGACAATACCGCCTATCTATTAATAGTCAATAGTCCAATGTCCACAAGTGTCGGTATTTTTTCCAAACCTTAATTATGGTACAAAATCTAATAACCCCGTCTTAATATTTAGTCTAACAACACGATTACTTTGGCTCAAATAAGCATAATAATAACTTAGTTACGAGATATTAATTTAAAAAGGAAGAAAATAGCTTACAGTGGTGATTAATCGTGTAGCGTTACACGGACAGAGTTTCGACTTACAAAACCTTAAAACATTCCTTACAATAACCCAATTATTATTAAACTTAATTTAAAATTAAAATTATAATTAAAAATATAATTATGATTACAGAGGAAGAAGAAGAAAAAGGTATATATTACTCATCAATTCGCTGGCCTTTTATAGATGTGATCTGATTTTGGGATGCATGCGATCGCATGGATTCCCTTTGTTATTTCCATGCGAACGCATGGACAGGATGGTCAGCATACATCACTTTGTTTTCTAGTTTTGCCGACGTTTTATTATATAATATAATATATATATAATTTTAAGAATTATTTATATATTATATTATATTCATGTGCATAGTTGACTTGTCATTTTTGCTCCGTTGCGTCGTGCGTTGATAGTTGGCTCAGGTCCCTGTTCTGGATTTTTGAACGTCCTGTCGTACGCTGAGATATTTTGTATTTTGCGTTCCACGGCTCGTACTCTTGTAATTTTTAGACGTTTCTCATCAATATTTTGAACCACTTGGATTGTAACTTGTACATTTGAGCTTTTTGGTTATTTGCGTCTTCAAATCGTCGTTTTCTTCTTTTGTCTTCGCACTTATTTATTTAAACGAATATTACATAAAAAGTAGAACAATTACAAATAAAAGCTTTACATATTGGAAGGATATTGTGCCTAAATATATGTTCATTTGGAGCACTATCAAATATCCCCACACTTGAGCGTTGCTTGTCCTCAAGCAATACAGAACTTAAAATAAAATCACACTTCACTCGAATCACTTTTTTTTATTCTCACACTTTATACATCAGTGATTTTGATACGGCAGTATGAACAATGATAGTAACGATGTGGTTTACAGTCCCACATGACTATAAAAATTTAGATCCTTTAAGGAAATTGGATCTTTATGAAAACATTTGATCTTTTGAAAATTAATTCTAGATTTTATCCTAGATAAGTTTTCCGGAATAACCCTTCACCGGTGTTTGCAAATTGTTTTTGTGGGTTTGGTGGGTTTCAGATTTTAAAATTTTAGCTCAAAACTTATGGTTTTGTGTCACTCACTTGCTAACCTTGTATTGGGAAAGCAACACGTCCAGTATACTTGCTCCGTATATTACCTTTTGGTAAACTACCATCCGGTTGTAAAGGAAAGCGTTGAACAAGCAACTGTTAAGGCAATGTCCCGTGACATGCTTTTAATTATGGTCTATATCGTGTCGGATGCAATTACTATCTTTTGTAGGAGTAATAGTAAAGATCACCCTATAGTCTTTCGGTCTGGCACAAGGTCCTGTCTTCGACCATGTTATGCAACCACTGTTCTTAAGGTTGACACCTGATTTGGTTCAGGTGACCTAATGAATTCCAGGTGAATTCCTAGGATTTTACGTTCAATGGTAATGAACGCATTGAAAATGGGTTTTCAGAAAACAAATCGGTTTTAATTTTGATCAAAATATTTTCTCTTTCAAGCTCGAGTTTAGATATCATTGAATTCCATGAGTTTGTAATTCTCAATCTTTAAAGTCAGTCTCAAGGATTGAGTAATATCAGGCTTAAAAGCTGATTTTTACTCTTTAAGGAAATTATCCTTTCTGAGGGTCTGATTCATTAGTCTTATCAAGCTAATTTGCACGGCGCCCTCCCCATTTTACGAGATAGATCCTCTCATGGATAGGATAAGTCTAACCACTTGGCGACCATGTTTGATGCTGAGGTCCGTGAATTTCCAGCTGATTTTCGAGAAAACTTTTCAAGGTTTTTCGTAGACTCTACAACTGGTCTGGACGACAACTTCCTGACCTAAATCAAGAAGCGCGTGTCTTTTTCAGAAGACTTTACTTCCTTTTAATGATGGAATTGATTCATTGTATAGATCCATCTATTCTTTCAAAGGTATTACAATAAATCGGGTAAAACTGATTAGTTTAGTCCAAAGCAAAAGTACCTGCAATAATCTGTACCAAATATGTGATATGTGTTTTAAAGAACTTGGTAAATTCTTCCCATACTTAGCTTTTATTTATATTTTTCTTTGCCTTTTTATTCTCCTCTATTCCATTTTAAATGAATTCTAACATTTTGGGTTGTTTCTCCATTTATGTTCTCTCCGAGGTAACAATAATTTCGGCATTAACACCTAGTTTTATCGTTCATAAGTATGTATAAACATGATTTCGAATTCATTTAGTTGAAAATTTTTCAAATTTTCACAAAATTTGGCAATTAAGTGTAAACCCGGGTTAATTTATAACCCTTACCCTCACTTGAGATCATGCAATGCCCTCATTTACATGAAATCAGACTATAATTATAAATTCATAAGGGTGATTTGAAATATCCCGTTCATATTGATTATAAACGTTCCATATTAATTGATTTCGTCGCGATTTTTTGACCTCTATATGAGACGTTTTTCAAAGACTGCATTCATTTTTAAAACAACCATAACCTTTATTTTATCGATAAAAGTTTAAAAAGCATTACGTAGATTATCAAATAATGATAATCTAAAATATACCGTTTACACACGACCATTACATAATGGTTTACAATAAGAATATATTACATCAAAAATAAGTTTCTTGAATGCAGTTTTTACATAATATCATACAAGCATGGACTCCAAATCTTGTCCTTATTTTGGTATGCAACAGCGGAAGCTCTTAATAATCACCTGAGAATAAACATGCTTAAAACGTCAACAAAAATGTTGGTGAGTTATAGGTTTAACCTATATATTATCAATTCATAATAATAGACCACAAGATTTCATATTTCAATATATATCCCATACATAGAGATAAAATTCATTCATATGGTGAACACCTGGTAACCGACATTACAAGATGCATATAAGAATATCCCCTATCATTCCGGGAAATCCTTCGGACATGATAAAAACGAATTTGAAGTACTAAAGCATCCGGTACTTTGGATGGGGTTCGTTAGGCCCAATAGATCTGTCTTTAGGATTCGCGTCAATTAGTAGATCGGTTTACTAATTCTTAGGTTACCAAGCAAAAGGGGCATATTCGGCTTCGATCATTCACCCATATAATGTAGTTTCATTTACTTGTGTCTATTTCGTAAAACATTTATAAAACTGCATGTATTCTCATCCCAAAATATTAGATTTTAAAAGTGGGACTATAACTCACTTTCACAGATTTTTACTTCGTCGGGAATTAAGACTTGGCCACTGGTTGATTCACGAACCTATAACAAATATGTACATATATATCAAAGTATGTCCAAAATATATTTACAACATTTTTAATACATTTTACTGTTTTAAATTTATTAAGTCAGCTGTCCTCGTTAGTAACCTACAACTAGTTGTCCACAGTTAGATGTACAGAAATAAATCGATATATATTATCTTGAATCAATCCACGACCCAGTGTATACACGTCTCAGGCTAGATCACAACTCAAAGTATATATATTTTTGGAATCAACCTCAACCCAGTATAGCTAACTCCAATATTACTGCATATAGAGTGTCTATGGTTGTTCCAAATAATATATATACATGGGTCGATATGATATGTCAAAACATTTGTATACGTGTCTATGGTATCCCAAGATTACATAATATATTAGAATACATGTATAATACAATATAAGTTAGCTAGGATATGATTTGTATAGATTTGT
Organism: Rutidosis leptorrhynchoides; assembly: GCF_046630445.1. Classification (NCBI taxonomy): domain Eukaryota; kingdom Viridiplantae; phylum Streptophyta; class Magnoliopsida; order Asterales; family Asteraceae; genus Rutidosis; species Rutidosis leptorrhynchoides. Next base: position 295,129,885 of record NC_092338.1, read on the forward strand.
TACCAATTTTCACGTAGCTACAACAAGTAAAAATATCCAATCTTGTTTGACCCATAACTTCTTCGTTTTAAATCTATTTTGAGTGAATCCAATTGATATGGTTTCATATTGAACTTAAGTTTATGAATATATACAGAAAAAGTATAATTTTATAGTTTGAAATATAGGTTACAAGTCGTTTTTGTAAAGGTAGTCATTTTTAGTCGAAAGAACGACGTCTAGATGACCATTTTGGAAAACATATTTCCACTTTGAGTTTAACCATGATTTTTGGATATAGTTTCATGTTCATAAGAAAAATCATTTTCCCAGAAGAACAACTTTTAACTCAAAGTTTATCATAGTTTTTAATTAACTAACCCATAACAGCCCGCGGTGTTACTACGACGGCGTATATCCGGTTTTACGGTGTTTTTCGTGTTTTCCGGTTTTAAATCATTAAGTTAGTATATCATATAAATATAGAACATGTGTTTAGTTTATTTTAAAAGTCAAGTTAGAAGGATTAACTTTTGTTTGCGAACAAGTTTAGAATTAACTAAACTATGTTCTAGTGATTACATGTTCAAATCTTCGAATAAGATAGTTTTATATGTATGCATCGAATGATGTTATGAACATAATTACTACCTCAAGTTTAGTAGGTAAACCTACTGGAAGTGACAAGAAATGATCTAGCTTCAAAGGATCTTGGATGGCTTGAAAGTTCTTGAAGTAGAATCATGACACGAAAACAAGTTCAAGTAAGATTATCACTTGAATTAAGATAGTTATAGTTATAGGAATTGAATCAAAGTTTGTATATGAGTATTACCTTGATTTAGAATGATATCCTACTATAAACAACAAGAATTTCTTGAGGTTGGATGATCACTTTACAAGATTGGAAGTGAGCTAGTAAACTTGGAAGTATTCTTGATTTTATGAAACTAGAACTTGTAGAATTTATGAAGAACACTTAGAACTTGAAGATGGAACTTGAGAGAGATAAATTAGATGAAGAAAATTGAAGAATGAAAGTGTTTGTAGGTGTTTTTGGTCGTTGGTATATGGATTAGATATAAAGGATATGTAATTTTGTTTTCATGTAAATAAGTCAAGAATGATTACTAATATATTTGTAATTTTATGAGATATTTCATGCTAGTTTCTAAATGATGGTTCCCACATATATTAGGTGACTCACATGGGCTACTAAGAGCTGATCATTGGAGTGTATATACTAATAGTACATACATCTAAAAGTTGTGTATTGTACGAGTACGAATACGGGTGCATACGAGTAGAATTATTGATGAAACTGAACGAGGATGTAATTGTAAGAATTTTTGTTAAGTAGAAGTATTTTGATAAGTGTCTTGAAGTCTTCTAAAATTTTATAAATACATATTAAAACACTACATGTATATACATTTTAACTGAGTCATTAAGTCATCGTTAGTCGTTACATGTAAATGTTGTTTTGAAACCTTTAGGTTAACGATCATATTAAATGTTGTTAACCCATTATTTATTATATCTAAAGAGATGTTAAATTATTATATTATCATTATATTATGATGTATTAATATATCTTAATATGATATATATACAATTAAATGTTGTTACAACGATAATCGTTACATATATGCCTCGTTTCGAAATCATTAAGTTAGTAGTCTTGTTTTACATATGTAGTTCATTGTTAATACACTTAATGACATGTTTGCTTATCATTTATCATGATTAAACATAGTGTATCAATATCTTAATATGATTCATATGTATTTAGTAAGACGTTGTTATAACGATAATCGTTATATATATCGTTTCGAGTTTCTTAATTTAATAAACTCAATTTTATGTATATAACTCATTGTTAAAATACCTAATGAGATACTTACATATCATAATATCATGTTAACTATATATATAATCATATATATGTCATAATATAGTTTTTACAAGTTTTAACGTTCGTGAATCACCGGTCAACTTGGGTGGTCAATTGTCTATATGAAACCTATTTCAATTAATCAAGTCTTAACAAATTTGATTGCTTAACATGTTGGAAACACTTAATCATGTAAATATCAATTTCATTTAATATATATAAACATGGAAAAGTTCGGGTCACTACAGTACCTACCCGTTAAATAAATTTCGTCCCGAAATTTTAAGCAGTTGGAGGTGTTGACGTATCTTCGGGAAATAAGTGCGGGTATTTCTTTTTTATCTGATCTTCTCATTCCCAGGTGAACTCGGTCCTCTACGAGCATTCCATTGAACCTTAACAATTGATATCTTGTTTTGCTTAAGTCTTTTAACCTCACGATCCATTATTTTGCTTAAGAACCTAGTCCGTCCCTCGACAAAATTTAAAATTTGTCCTTTTTAAAGCGATTGTTTTAAAAGCAAAGATTTTTGGATTTTTTAATTTTTTTGGTATACTTTAGATCAATAATATTAAAAATAATGATAACAAAATTTTTCGCCCCGCCCTCGGGTAAAGCAATTTCGGTTCCATGACCTATTCTTCAACTTACGATGAATTTTAGAAATCATTTTTTTAAACTTAATGAAATAAAGTAAATTTTGTTTTTAAATTCACACAAAACTTAAATTTAAAAAGTATATTAATTTCAAACAAAACCTACAAAACAAAAATTCAGAATAGGGGAAGAAAACTAGTTCTTTAGTGTCTGCTAGTGGAAAAGACCAATCGGATTCCATTCTTGGAACTACACGAGAACAGAACAACTAACTTTAGACAGCGTTTTCTTTTTAGAATATTTGAATCTCCCCACACTTAGGTAGCTGTGGTGTCGAATTTGTGATTAACTTCATCGTCAATTTCTTTTGGCCATAATCAACTTGCATATCTGTGACTTTTGCTTTAAGCCATTGGTCGGATTCTTATGTAATATTCACAAATTCAACTAGTTTTGCCTTTTATTTAGGCGAAAGATTGGATACTAATCGGTTACATAACTTAAAGTTTCCCTTGGTTCTAGCATCGCGAATTCGTTTAATAAGTTTCTTCATTGAACTATTAATAACGGGGTCATTTAATTTTGCATCAACAACGGGGTTCTTTGTTATCAGGTCATCATTAGGTTTTACTTCATCTTCCCCACACTTAGGCGTTTTATTATTGTTAAGCACTACCGTTGGAGTTGATAAAATAATATGCTTCTCATCGATCATTTTTATCGGTTCAACGGTTTTGGTTGGTGGAGATTTAGACTTTCGACTCACAAAGGTGATCGATTTTTCATCATTACTAAGTGTCATTCTACCCTCTCTTACATCAAATAACGCCCCAGTGGATGCTAAGAATGGTCGACCTAAAATTAGAGGAATGTTTGGGTCCTCTTCTATGTTAATGACAATGAATTCAACTAGAAAGGTTGAATTTCCCACTTGAACGGGTAGGTCGTCAGGAATTCCAACTGGGCGCTTAATGGTTTGATCAAAGAGTCGAACACTCATCTCTGTTGGACTTAACTTACCTACTCCTAATCTCTTATATAATGAAAGAGGCATAACACTTATACTCTCACCTAAATCTGCTAGTGCATCATACATGACACAATAACTAAGTAGACAAGGAACAATAAATTCACCCGGATCACCCAACCTGGGTGGAGGTTTCAGTGGAACTGTCTTCACCAGGTTTACTTTTACGATTTTTGTTTCTTGCACTTTCTCATTCTTCTTCTTCTTCTTTCCATAGGTATCACAAACTTTATTACCTATCACTTGTTCATACTCAACTCCTTTTCTTGGAAACGGGATGGGTGGTCTGTATGGTGCCACCACTGGCTTTACATACTCGGTTGGTGGTGGTGGTGTTGTAACTTCTTCATCGTTACTCACATCTAAAACCTTCCCATCTTCTGGAGCTGGTTTTTTAGAATTTGTTGACACCATATTAACATTCTCATTCCGAGGATTTACTTCAGTATTACTCGGTAGCATTCCTTGTTCCCTCTCACTCATCATGCTAGCAAGAGTTCCTACGTGTTTTTCTAGATTCAAAATGGAAGCCTGTTGAGTTCTTAATGACTGATCAAACCTCTCATTCGTTTGGGTTTGAGATGTAATAAATTATGTTTGAGATTCCATTAGCTTTGCCATCATTTCTTCCAGATTTGGCTTTTTCTCTTCTGTTTGTGGTGGTGGTTTATACAAGCTAGGTCTTTGTTGATTGAAAGTGTTGTTTTGAGTTGGTTGGTTATTTGGACCTTGTTGGTTGTACGAGTTATTGTTGAGTCCATTTGGATTGTAAAGAATATTTTGATTTCGATTGAAGTTTGGCCTTGGCGGTTGATAATTATTCTAATAATTATTTCCCGGCCTTTGGTTCATGTAGGAAACATTATCTCGTTGTTCCATCGTTTGCTCGATGTGACAATCTTTCGTTAAGTGTGGTCCATCGCATTGCTCACAACTGATTCGTATTGCGTGAATATCTTTATTCATCTTTTCCATTCGTCTCTCGAAAGCATCTATTTTTGTGGAAATGGAATCAAAGTCATGGCTAGAATCGGCTCTAGCCGCTTTAGATGAACGAAAGATATCTTTTTCCTGGTGCTACTCATGAGAGTGGGAGGCAGTGTTATCAATAATTTTGTAAGCTTCAGTTGCGGTTTTCTTCATAATAAAACCACCAGCTATTATGTCGATGTCTTTTCATGTAGCAACGTCGACACCTTGGTAGAATATTTGTAATATTTGATAAGTTTCTAAACCATGTTGCGGAATCGTCTCAACAACTTTCCAAATCTTGTCCACGCCTCATATAATGTTTCATTTAGCTTTTGCGTGAATGTAACAAGTTCCCCTTGACGTCTCACGGCTTTGGATGCCGGAAAGAATCCTTTAAGAAAATTTTCAACTAAAACATCCCATGTATCAATCGCCCCATCAGGTAATGATTCTAACCAATCTTTGGCTTCTCCCTTTAAAGTTCAGGGAAATAACATGAGATAGATTTGTTCATCCTCAACTTCTCTGATTTTGAATAGAGTACAGATCCTATTAAAGGTTCGAAGATGTTTGTTTGGATATTCTTTTAGCGTACCACTATATTGGCATTAATTAGTTACCATGTGTAGGATTTGTCCTTTGATTTCATAATCTGGCACATTAATGTCTAGCTTAATAATGGCATATCCTTAGCCCGTGTGTGTGGCTCTCATTCGGTCTTCCATACTTAGAGGTTCAGTTACTTCCATAATTTAAATTGTTGAATACGAATCACTAGAGGATTCTGATTTAACGGTTTGTGGTTCAGGAGGAATGATTAGTGGTTCTGGATCTTGGATTTGTCCTTGAATATCCTCCGGGTTCTCGATAGTGAAATCGGGTTCAAAAAATGGATTATCGAAAATTTGAATTGGAGTACTTGGTCGACTAGATGACGATTCTAAAGAAAAATCAACGGCGACAATATTGGCTAGATGTCTTGATCGAGTTACAGGTGGTGAACGTATGAAAGGTGGTGAACGTTTTGCTCGGTGCATTCACTGAATATCCTATTAGTTATAAAAGATAAAAATTATATAAGCTATCAAATTAATAAACTTTTCTGATTTTGCCCACGTTTCAAATAGCCAATAGATGCAGCAGGTAGCCAGGACCCTTTAAATCGGAAGCCCACAACTCGCCACTAACAAATCCAACTATTACTACGAACCAAAATAATTTGGATGTCTATCAACATAACCGCTTAAAATAATTTTTCGTTTTGAAATTTTAGAGAAGAAATAGAAAATTCTATGTCCTAAAAACTAGAGCGTCGAGAAATAAAAAAGAAAAAGAGCGCGTCGAAAAACGTCGAAAAATAAAAGGTCGAAAAATAAAAATAAGAAAGAAAAATGTCGAAACTTAAAAGTCTAAAAACTAAATCTAAAAAGTTGCGCCTAAAGGTATTAAAGCTTAAAAGGAAATCTATATCCAAAACGACAATAACTTAAAATGCACTAAAATATATAAACGGCGTCGCAAAATTCTAAAGCGTCTAAATCTTAATCTAAAGAAAAAGCACTTAAGGGATTTTACGGCAAAGTCTTAAAATCTAGAAATAAAAATTAACTACGGCAAAATACTAAGTTTAAAACTAGTTACGAATGATAAATATACAAATTACGAAATAAACGATTAAAATATACAATTTATAAAAAGATATAAAAATAATAAAATTACATATTTTTATAAAAATATTATTTTTATATTATTATTTTATAAAAGTATTAATTTATATATTAATAAAACTAATTATAACTTAAAAATACAAAATAAATAAAACTAAAACTAATTAATATAATAATTAACCCTAATTAGGGTTTAATAATAATAATATTAAATAATTTAAACCCTAAACCGTACCAGCTCTGGGATCAGACCTGTCAGACAGGCTCATGCGATCGCATGAGTCTTCTGTTATGAGGCCATGCGGTCACATGGACTGTGGATTCAGGCCATAAGTTGGGCTGCTACACTGTTCGGCCCACTTCGTTTTAATTATATATATTTTTTTCAGATTTTAATTTTTACAAAATAATAAAAACAAACTTATATTAAAAAAAACTAAAAATAAAATAAAAATACTTTTTAATTTTATATATTTTAAACAAAATCTTAAAAATATTTATATTTTTATATTTTTTTTCTTTTTATTATTTTTAACACTTATTATAAATACAAAATATTTTTATGAAATAAGAAATAATATATTTTTACAAAAATATAGTTTTACTAAAAATAGCGTAAAAATATAGCGTTTCGCCGAGTCCCCGGCAGCGGCGCCAAAAACTTGATGTTAAAGCAAAAGGGTACAAAATAGTTATATTTTTACTACGAAATACTACGAAATATTACACAAATTTTATTAATTTACGGATGTGATATACCTAAACCTTGCTACAACACTTATAGGCAGCGTACCTAATCGTAGAGTAGTGTAGTTTTTTAGTAAGTCCGGTTCGTTCCACTGGGAGCTAGTGATACGTACTATATTTTTAACAACTATATTTGTATAAATATATATATAATTATATATAGTAATATTATTATAAAAGGGGGTTTTTACCGTTTAATGACCGGTTTATTGATTTTATATTTTAAGCGAAATGACGATAATATAAATGACAAAATTTAAATTGCGATAAATTAAATTGCAGTAATTAAAATGACAGTAAATAAAGACACGATGAAATTTGAAATAAAAGTATTATGCTTATTTAAACTTCCGTAATCATGATGTTTGACATTTTGATTAATTGTTACCGGGGTTAATTGTCCTTTGTCCTAGATTACTTGATACCTATTTGGTTTTTGTCCATAATAGTCCATCGGTCATAATTATAAAATGCTCATCAAATTAACCTTATTCCCGAAGTCAAATATTCCAACTAATTAGGGATTCGAACTGTAACAAGGTTTTAATACTTTGTTTAATGATTACACCAATTATCCTTGTATGTAATCCACCCCTGTTTTAATGAGTTATGAATATTAATTTACCCACTTGATCAGAATGAATAATCAATTACCTAACCCGAATAATTAAATAAATGATCATAAAAGATGTCGTATAAACGTCATTAAATAGAACATACATAATCATTTTAATAATTATTAGATTAACTAATTTGAAGATAGGTTCGGCAGATTCTAATGAGTTGTCATTCGATTAGACGATACCCCCTATCTATTAATAGTCAATAGTCCAATGTCCACAAGTGTCGGCCTTTTGTCCAAACCTTAATTATGGTACAAAATCTAATAACCCCGTCTTAATATTTAGTTTAACATCATGATTACTTTGGCTCAAATAAACATAATAATAACTTAGTTACGATACATTAATTTAAAAAGGAAGAACATAGCTTACAGTGGTGATTAATCGCGTAGCGTTATATGGACAGAGTTTCGACTTACAAAACCTTAAAACATTCCTTACAATAACCCAATTATTATTAAACTTAATTTAAAATTAAAATTATAATTAAAAATATAATTATGATTACAGAGGAAGAAGAAGAAAAAGGTATATATTACTTGTCAATTCGCTGGCCTTTTACAGATGTGAGCTGATTTTGGGATCCATGCGATCACATGGATTCCCTTTGTTATTTCCATGCGATCGCATGGACAGGCTGGCCAGCATACATCACTTTGTTTTCTAGTTTTGCCGACGTTTTATTATATAATATAATATATATATAATTTTAAGAATTATTTATATATTATATTATATTATATTCATGTGCATAGTTGACTTGTCATTTTTGCTCCGTTACGTCGCGCGTTGATAGTTGGCTCAGGTCCCGGTTCCGGATTTTCGAACGTCCTTTCGTACGCTGAGATATTTTGTATTTTGCGTTCTGCGGCTCGTACTCTTGTAATTTTTAGACGTTTCTCATCAATATTTTGAACCACTTGGATTGTAACTTGTACATTTGAGCTTTTTGGTTATTTGCATCTTTAAATCGTCGTTTTTTTCTTTTGTCTTCGCACTTATTTATTTAAACGAATATTACATAAAAATAGAACAATTACAACTAAAAGCTTTACATATTGGAAGGATATTGTGCCTAAATATATGTTCATTTGGAGCACTATCAATATGTTATTTTAATTTATGAACTTATTTCTGATAGCGAAATAACTATAAAACGTTACGATTAAGTTAATTGCCTAGGAAGCTTTTCAGTTTACGGAACTTAGGAAAACAAGAAAATAATTATTTTTAATAATTATTGACTTTACGAAAAACTTATTTAATTTATTATTTATTTAATGAATTAAACACGGTGATCACGTTTCAACAACTAGTTAACGTTTCGGAGACCCGGTACGGTTAACGGCACTCGAAACGGACCACGCGCGTACCAAGAGTTAACGAAAACCAAGCCCGAGACCCCATGAGAGGGCCATTCGGCCGAAACCCCCATGGGTACCCCTGTTGGACCTTTAATTTCTTATTTGGGCTATGTGATATACTAGTGGATTAAATTAGGCCCTAAACCATGAATTATAAATAGCTAGCAATCAAGTAAACCCTTATTTTTTTTCTCTTTTCTTGGACGATCGGTTTCTTCTCCCCCTCCCTTGCCTTCGTCGACCACCACAACACCACCATCACCTTCAAAAGTTAAAATTAGAAGAAACCCCGTGCACGAACGTTGTTCCTTGCATCGTTCTGTACGCGTACGTACTAGCAATTTGATATTCTAAGGTATAACTCAAAACCCTAATTGTTATAAATCAGTTTTTTTTGTCAATTACATAGTGTAATCAAGTCTAGTGCTCAATTAATGATGTTTTGTGTTGTAGTTTATCGTTTAATCGATCAATTGATGTTGTTTGCATAAAAACGAATTTTTTTTAATGATATGATAAAATTGATATGGGGACTGATCTTGTATTATGTTTAGATGGATACGGATCAAAAATTTATTAAATTTGGACTTTGTTTTTGCTTGATTTCGTTATCGTATGCTCAAGATATGCTTAATCGAAGTTTTGACTAGGTTATGCTCGTAATCCGAATTTTCTGACTTGAATGCTTTGTGATTTGGCTAATGAAAAGTGTACTATTGTATTCCTTTCGAAAAATCATGCATGTTAGACTTAAGATTTGGGTCAAAAACTTTTGTAATGCTTCCGTTATGTCAAAACGAAGATTCGTGTTGTTATGTGAGCTGAATCTGTTTTCGAATGTGAAATAAAATTTCTAGAGTGAACTAGAAGTTGATTGAGACTTTGATATTTTGAAATATGTTAGTTTATATGTTACTTGATGTATTTCTTTTGTATGCCAACTTGCGAAAACGTTATTTTCCATGAGAGATATGCTCATCTAAGTGACATGTCTGGTTGCTATTTAAAATTGGATGGTCTGTAAAGATTGATTAAACTGTACAAATTGGCTAAAGAGATGTCTTTGATTATTTTATCACTAAAATGTTGGGATGTTTTGAGATGACTTCAATTGGCCGTTCGTCAAAAATCTATTTTCTATATTTTCTGAGAAATGTTTCAAAACTGACGCGCGTACTGAAACTATTTAGTAAACCATAACTAGACCCCTTCTGATATCCGACATTTAAATATCGTATGAGGCTTTGGCCAGAATTTTTGGAATTAATTTTGAGTCTAGTTGTGATCTGGAGTTGGTCATAATTTTATGAAGTATATGCTATGACTTATAGTTGTATCTTTCTACGATGTACGTACTTTATATGCATGCATTAAACCGCGAATGTGCAATTTGCTTAACTATGAACTGTAAAGTGTTAATTGACCTAGGTTTGACATGTTGACCATGTTTGCATGACCTACTAAGATGTTTGACTTTAGTTGACCACTCTGACTGAGTTGACTTTTGAGTTGACTTGGTTGACTTTTGTTGACTTGTTTGGACTAGTTGACTTTTACTTACTTGTTGAGTCAGTCTGAGCACTAGGACTTTGCATGCACTATGGGTTGACATAGTTTGACCTAAATGTATACTTAAGTTGACCTATTTGACTAGGTTGCGTTGTTCAGTCGAGATTGTTCGACTACAGTACGATTTTACTAAGAGAAGTCAGTGCTTTTACTAAGGTGAATCTACAGTCCCTACTACGTTTTACAGGGATGAGATAACATGTTTTTTTACAACTGTTTTACATATTAGGCACAAGTACTCAAATGATATACATATGAGTTCAGATCAAAAATCCCTTAACTTGATTATATTAATTACTTTACGTAAGCTCGACTTATAGGGACGATACCATTAGGTTTGACAAACCTCGCCTAAACATAACAGGTGTCTAATCTGTTGTTACTCGTACACTTGATCAGTGTATCGCTTAGAAAGGGTAAAGGGAAGACGTGTAGCGCTTTAGCTATCCGCAAGGTTAAAGTTTTAGAATCAAGTGTGTTAGGACCCTGAAGTTGTATAGTGTTAATGTGAAATAAGCTTCAATGATGGTTTCTTAGAAGAGGGCTATATAAGGAACCTAAGTAGTCCTAATTAGATAGCCATTGCATTGTAATTGAGTTCTAGAAGCTGTGGAATGTAGATCTTATTGATTCTCTCTCATACCGAGTCTCCTTCACTCTTACCGAATCTCATTCTAAGTTTTCTTTTCTTCTAATCTCAACATGATCTGACCTATCATTTGGTATCAGGGCTTCCAGGGAGTGATATTACATCACTAGATCGGTCCAGAGATTGAAGATTACAGAATTTGAGCACTCTCGATATATTGAATCAGATTCGGTATAATCGAATCTGATAATTTGACGTTCAGATACTTGTGATAAGTTCAGCGAAGGTGTATTAGGTTGATTAGAAAGAGTTTCGATCATCATTCCAGCTTTTTAGCATCAATCATGAAGAATCAAGTTGATTTTTAGAGTTCGTGGCTAAAACTCTCGGTATTCATCAATTCCAGCTTGATTCTGTATTTTAGTAAAGGTTTGAGGTTTTAGTTGTGATCGTGAGGTGTTTAATGACACTTCTGATGGTTTAATTTCATCAATTCTTCAAGTTTTGAAGATTTAATCTACATTCGGTATCGTAACAGCCATACCGAATCTGCTTCAAAGTTGTTAATTCTCAATCGATGTTGCAGATTGTGGTGTGTTTGTGATTCTATCACATTCGGTTTGATCATACGCAGCTAATTGGTGTGGTTTGAGAAAGGATTCGTGTGAATTCTAAGTTTTCATACTCAGACTCGGTATTGTCAACTGCTACAGTTGACATTCGGTATCCTATACATTCGGTATTTTTGATATTTTGTGTGATACTAACTTGTTTCCTTGTGCAGCAAGGTCACAGAATCTAATTCAAAGGAATTGGATTGTGTTTAAATTCAAATTCATACAGAATCTGACTACCGAGTCAGATACCGAATCAGGATCTCGGTATCACTTAATTCATTGGTTTGAAGTGTTCTCAGGCAACAAATCTTGTGGTTACCGAATCTATACTGAATCTGGGTGTGTTACTTGTATTTCTGATCCGTTTCTGATACAGAATCTGGTTTACCGAATCTGCTACAGTACAGAATCTATACCAAATCTGCTACAGTACCGAACCAGATACCGAATCTGACATTTTTGTTAGATTGTTGTGATTTTTCACCCTAGATTTGTGTAATACCGAATCTTTACCGAATATACCTCAATTTCAAGATGTCTACTCAAGATACTTTGATCATTGGATCAGATTCCCGCCCTCCAGTGTTGTTTGAGGGCAAGTACACTCAGTGGCTTCACCGTATCACTCAGTACATAGACTACAAGGGTGAGAAATCAAAGTACATACGGGCTTCTCTGAGAGATGGTCCAGTTGTAGATTATCATCCGGATAATGGTATGCCAATTCCAGTTTATGAACTTTCTGGTGATAAATGTGAGAGAGCTCAGTGTGACATAGAGGCAAAGAGCATTGTTATGCATGCTATCTCGTATGAGTTGTTTGAAAATGTTGATAGCAACACCACATCAAAAGATATATGGGATGAGATCAAACGACAGCAAGAAGGTTATGACATGTCATATGTTACTAAATTGAATAAGGCTCTGGGATTTTATGAAGATTTCAAGCAGGAACCTGATGAACCACTCAAGGATACCTACCGTCGTTTCAATGGTGTTCTCAATGAATTGAAAAGGTGCAAGATCATAAAAGTAAATGCTGAAGTCAACATGAAATTTCTCAAAAAGCTCAATATTGATTGGCTTCCTTATGGAACCATTGTTCGATCTACGAAAGAGATTGACAAATTGACTATTCATGAGCTTGTTGGAGTTCTTATGCATTACCAACCTGAGGTGTCTAAACTTCAAAAAGCAAGGAAAAAGTCTTCTCCGGGTGATCCACTTGCCCTAATTGCCAAAAAGAAGAGCAAATCATTTACGACTTCCAAAAGTTTGTCTAAGAAAGTGCTTGTTGAAGAATGAACTGATTCTGAAGAGTTGAATCTTTCTGATGTAGATGATTCTCACCTTGAATTAGTCAAAACGGCAGCCATGTTCACAAAAGCCTTGAACAAACACAAGTTTAAAGGCAAATCAAGCAATCAACGCAAGAACTCATCGTCTTCCTCGTACTACAAGAAAGCTGATCAATCAAAACAACAAAAACGTGCTGATGATTCCAAGAAGGATGATTCAATCTGTTTCAATTGTGGCAAAGCTGGTCATTACTCTCGTGAGTGCAAGATGCCTAAGAAGAAGGATGCAGCTTACTACAAGAAGAAAATGTTGATGGCTAAGAGTGTAGAAACTGGGGAAGAGCTGAAACCGTTTGATGATACTTGGTTTAACTGGACTGATGATTCAGATTCAGAGGTGGAACATGCAAATGTTTACAAGGTGACCAAGCTTATCAAAGAAAAGGAAGCAATTGAGAATTCTGACTCAACATCTGATGATGATGAGGCACAATCATCTAAAATCTCACCTAATTTTATAAAAGTGCAAAATGACATGATGAAGAATCTGGCCTCAATGTCAAAAGAAATCAAAGGTTTAAAAATCTGAAAACAAGGTTTTAAAAGATAAAATCAAACTTTCTGAGACCAGACCATCTTCATCTAAATTACTATCAGAATTGCAAAGATTGACTGTTCAACTCAGCTCCACAGAAACTGAGTTGGAAGATCTTAAGGAATCAATTCATCCGATTAAAGTCAAAAGGACAGATTATCGTCTAAAATCAGAACGACTTGCAGAAAAAGTTCAATTTTTAGAAAAAGATCTTTCTGATTTAAAAACTCAACATGAACCCACACTTTCAAAGCTAAATAAGAAAATTATTCAATTGGAAAACACCATAATTGAAAAGAACACTGAAATTTCTTCATTTTTAAAAGAGTCTTTTCAAATGAAAGCTCAACTTGCTCAATATGAGGAAAAACTCTATCGCATAGAGCAATATAAAGCTATCATTGATATGGAACTTTCAAAACAAACAATTTTCATGAATATACCAAAAACGATTCATGGTGAAAAGTGGGGGTTGGGTTATGAAGATCCTAAGATCTTAGATAATGCTTCCAAAAATATTCCAGGATTATATCATTCTGATTACTTTCAAGCTGGTTTACCATCTCATTTTGTGCATGCTTCTGATGTTGATTTTGATGATATTATTGCTAGTCGCAAATCTAGAAGGAACTTGTTGAAACTGAAAAGAATATGCAACGTGAAAATTATGTGAGTAACCGTAGACTGGTTTATATCCCAACACTCATGCTATAGAAATATATTTTAATGCTTGAGAATGAGTTGTTTAACAAACCTAGTTCTAGCATTATTGCCATAGATGAGGTGTTTGATGAACCAACTTTTGATGTGAAACCAATTCTACCGGCCTTACATGCATGTTCTGATAATGTTTTCTGTGAAGACCTAGCACATGAACTAACTGTCTTCTTTGAGACAGAATCTCTAGGTCAACCTGCTTTAGATGTAAAGGTAGAACCTCGAGATGAACCAACTGTTGAAAACTTGATAGACTTTGATGTAACAATTGATCCTTTGAATGAATTTTGCGCTAGCGTACCTGCTTTACACATTCTAAGTCGTAAGGTAGATAGACTAGAAAAGGAGAATGTTGATTTGCAACTAAAGTGTCAATCATTAGAATAAATGCTTGCTTTGTGTGATAAATTGCCTCAACTTCCTAAGAAAGAATGTGCTTATGATTTTAAGGAAGGTGAAGTGATAGTTTCTGCAGAGGAATTATGTCTTGAGATTAAGGGCTTAAAACAAAAGATAATTCAACTGAAACAGGCTAACACACTTAAGCAATCATCTACTTTTGAAAACAATGTTTCTGAATGTGTTAATGGGATTACTAAGGAAGGGAAGGGGACAACAACATCTAAGGATGCAAAACCTATTACTATTCTTAAAAACCCACTACGTTCTCAATTTGGTAAACGTGTTTCAAAAGTTGCACCTTCAACGCAATTTGTTGTCAAGAAAGTTCATTTTCAAAGTGGTTCTGTGTTAACTAAAAAGATTCCTATGATTCCAATGTCAAATAAATCAAAGGAGAGTCTTTTAACAAAATCAGTCAAGTCTACACAACACACGAGTCCTAAACCTGATTTGAGTGAGTATAATGCAAAGGAACGTAAAATTAAATTAGAAATTTTGCAAAATCAATCATTTCATGTGTTAACCGAAAAGTTTGGACATCTAACTAACAGAGGTGTTTTTCGTGTCACAGGTCATAATCCAAATTTGACTTACAAGTCTGTATGAATTCCTAAGTCAACGACTAAGAAAGTAGCAACCAAACTAAAGCAATCTGCTAGTCGACCTAGGAAATCATCTCATGTTTTTCAATTTTTGTCTGTGAACAAAACATCTGCATGGAATAAGTTGTGTGTTAAGACTTCTGATAACGATGTAAAACTTGATATTGCGTATGATGCTTCATGTAATGTGGTTTTAAATGATGCTTTATTGTCTAAATTGCATGTTGCTTTACGTGATTATCTCGTTGATCCAAAGTTTATTGTTGGTACTAACCGTAGAGGACCCAAGAAACTTTGGGTACCTAAACTCTAGGAAATTAACGTTTACAGGGTTTCGACACCTGTGTTTGGTATATCGATTCCGGTTATTCTCGACACATGACGGGTGTTAAATCCTTGCTTGTCAATTTCGTTGACAAATTCCTAGGAACGGTTACTTTTGGAAATGATGAGATTGCAGCAATAACGGGTTATGGAGATTTTGTGAAAAATGGCATAACGATCAAACGGGTCTCATATGTTGGGGGTTTGGGGTGCAGTTTATTTAGTGTCAGCCAATTTTATGATGGAGATCTCAAGGTTTTATTTGAACATCGTCAATGCTCGGTGCAATCCACCGATGGAAACGATCTCCTTGTCGGTAAACGTTGTGCTTCACTTTATACTATTGACCTCAATGATGCACCATCACATGAAACCATGTGTTTGGCTACTCGGTCAACGAAGGAGAATTCATGGTTATGGCATCACCGGATGTCACACCTAAATTACAATGGTATTAATCGACTGGTCTCTAAAGACTTAGTTGATGGTATTCTAAGCTTTCAATATGATAAGCATCATGTGTGTCCATCATGTGCGACGGGTAAGCTGAAATAGACTAATTATCCGCTTAAGCAAAACTCCAGTACTTCATCATCCTTGCAATTATTGCATATGGACCTATGTGGACCCATGAGAATTTCTAGCCTTGGGGGCCGGAAACATGTGCTTGTCATTGTTGATGACTATACCCGATTTACATGGATTTTCCTTCTAACGACTAAGTCAGAAACCCCTGCCATTATCATTGAGTTCATTAAAAAGATTCAACACTCTTTTAACAAGCATGTTAAGCGTATTCGAACTGATAATGGGACGAAATTTAAGAATGACCTGATTGATAGTTATTTGAAGGACCAAGGCATTGAACATCAGTTCTCTGCTGCACGAACCCCACAACAGAATGGAGTAGTCGAACGACATAATCGCACGTTGTGCGAGGCAACTCGAACGACGCTTGCTTACTCCAAACTACCTCCGAAAATGTGGGGGGAGGCCATTTCCGCTGCATGTTATACACAAAATCGCTGCATCATTAATAAACGTTTTGATAAAACTCCTTATGAGTTACTATATGGTAGACGCCCAAATGTCAAATATTTCTGTGTCTTTGGTTATATATGCTATGTGCTTAACGATTTTGATAGCATTGGAAAGTTTGATCCTCATGGCGATCAGGCCATATTTCTCGGTTATTCTTCGAACAAAGTTGCATATCGTGTCTATCATAAACGGGCGAAGATGATCAAGGAAAGTATTAATGTACGGTTCGATGAGTTATCGGGAATGGCTTTTGAACAACTCAGTTCAAAACCCGATCCTAACCTAGCTACTACTTCTTCCGCGCAAAATTCAATTTTCTTGAAGAAGGGTGTTCCTACGGTAACAACAGAGGAACTGGATATCTTGTTTGATATTCTTTATGCTCCTCAATGGAATTCGAATGTTCAAGCCGTACCGGTTACACCATCACAGTCAACTACTGTGGAGACTCAACCAAGTCTTTTTGATGAAGATACAACACCAACTGTTTCACCTGTTGTTTCTTCATCCTCCCACTCACCTCTTCCTTCTGATAATCTTGAACCAATTCAAGATTCATCCTTTGATACAACTCCAGTTGTTTCTCCAAATACTCAAATGAATCCATTAGAAAGTGTTAAATCAGATCAAGCGGATCAAGGCTCCATGTCAATAACGATTGATGTTTCCATGGATACCACTGATGTACAACCTCTTCCACATAACAACCGATGGACTAAAAGTCATTCAATTGATCTTATCATTTGTGATGCATCTGCTCCAGTCTCAACTCGAAGGGCTACTCGGAATACGTGTCTATACACTGCCTTTCTTAGTAAGATTGAACCAACAACGGTTGCTCAAGCTTTACTAGATCTGAACTGGGAGGTTGCAATGCAAGAAGAGATCAATCAATTTGAACGGTTAAAAGTATGGCGATTAGTTCCAAGACAAACGGGTCAACGACCAATAGGGGTTAAGTGGATTTTTAAGAACAAGAAGGATTCTGATGGAATTGCGGTTCGAAATAAGGCACGTCTTGTGGCCAAGGGATATCGACAACAAGAGGGTATTGATTATGATGAAACGTTTGCTCCGGTTACTAGAATTGAGGCTATTCATCTTTTCCTTGCATTTACTTCTCATATGAAGTTCACGGTGTTTCAAATGGATGTCAAAACTGCTTTTCTGAACGGTCATCTTCAAGAGGAAGTTTATGTTGATCAACCAGAAGGCTTTGTTGATCCCATTCATCTAAACCACGTCTACTACTTGGAGAAAGCTTTGTATGGTCTGAAGCAAGCACCGCGTGCATGGTACGAGACCTTGACAAAGTATTTGCTGGATAATGGCTTCTCTCATGGAACGATTGATACAACGCTATTCATACGTAAAAACCAAGGTCACATTCTCTTGGTTCAAATTTACGTTGATGATATTATTTTTGGTTCCACGTCCCCGGCCTTATGCAAAGAATTTGGTGACCTTATGGCCAACAAATTCGAAATGAGCATGCTTGACCAGTTAAATTTCTTCTTGGGGTTACAAGTAAAATAGTTACCAAACGGGATTTTTATCAGTCAAACAAAGTATATCAATGATATGATAAAACGTTTTAAAATGACTGCTTTAAAACCAATGACAACCCCAATGAGGACTTTACTGGATGCTGATGCTAATGGGGAACCCTTTAACACTACGCTTTATCGAAGCATGGTTGGATCTTTAATGTATCTGACTACAAGTAGACCAGACATTACACTTGTTGTAACTGTTTGTGCTCGCTTTCAGTCAAACCCTAAGAAATCACACTCCAAAGCGGTTGTTAGGATTTTTCAGTACCTTAAAGGTACACCTAACCTTTGAATCTGGTATCCTCATGGATCCGATTTCAATCTCACTGCTTATACTGATGCGGATCATGGCGGTTGCCATGTTGATAGAAAAAGCACATCTGGATCAATTCAGATGTTGGGGAATAGGCTAGTTGGTTGGTCATCCAAAAAGCAGAACTGTGTGTCTTTATCAACAGCTAAGTCTGAGTACATTGCTGCAGCTCACTGTTGTTCACAAGTTTTGTGGATGCACACTCAACTTTTGGACTATGGCTTTAAGATTTCTAAGACCCCAATTTACTGTGATTCACAAAGTGCTATTGCCATTACAAGAAACCCGGTCCAGCATTCTAAGACTAAACACATAGATATTCGTTATCATTTCATTAAGGATCATGTAGAGAAAGGGGATGTAGAGTTATACTTTGTGCCTACCAAAGTGCAATTAGCTGATATGTTCAGTAAGCCCTTAGATGAACTTAGGCTAAAGTTCTTGATCAAAGAGATTGGCATGGTAGAATATAGTGCTTAACATTCCTTAGATCTTTTGGGACTTATACTTGAGATCTTTTGTTTAGGGGGAGTAGATACTCTCTAGGGGAGCAACTGATTTTTTCTGCTTTAAATAACATCTTTCAAGGGGGAGCCTTTTAGAATTCTTTTAACTTCCCGGGATTAAGTTTCAATGGTTACGATAGGGGGAGGTAACTCATTGATATCATATTTCAAGGGGGAGTTAATTCATTTTCTTGGGAATATATGAAAATGGTGATTTACTCTCTTGTATATCACATTTTGAGGTGGAGAAAAAGGGAGAAAATGAAAAGACATTGATTTTCAAAAGTGAATTTCATAAACTCTACGTTTTATATCTGAAATAATTCACTAAGGCTTGTATACATCTCAGTATGCAACCCATTTTATCAATTGGTATCACTAAAGATTTGTACTTTGTACATAATTTAAAGTTTTTCTAAGTACAAATCTTGTTTTGAGAAAATTCATAAAAATTGGAAAAGTTAAAATCCAAAAAGAGTTGAATTTTACTGAATAAATGCTAATTTTAGCATTATACCGAATCTGACAACCAACAGTACGGATTTGGTAAGTTCAAAATTTTCAAAAATTGTCTCAGAAATATTTTTCATCAAAAATGTGATAATCTTGAATGATTTTTGATAAAGATTTGTCAAAATTTGAAGTGAATTTGTTTGAATTTGAAAATTGGATTGCATTCGGTAATTCAGGCCCATTCGGTAAAGCCCATGTTTTTAAAATCATTCGGTAGCTATAAATAGGAGGGTCAAAGTCAAACTTTCTCTCACCTTATTCTAATTGCATACCGAATCTGATTAATTCTACCGAGTCTACCTAATCTACCGAATCCCGTCTTCTGCATCTTCAAATCTTTAGTAATTATTTGTTTTAATTGAATCTAAGATGCACATATTGTAGATCTGAGATAATTAAAAATTTATAAACCAGAAAATAATGCAAATAACAAGATTGTGACACTTAATTTTGAAAAAGTGTTGATTATACCGAATCTGAGTCGAATTCCTTAAATCTTAGATTAAACTCATCTGATTTGGTGAATTAACATGAAATCTTGTCATATCTATGTTAAATTAGTTGATCTATCAATTGACCGAGTCTGATTACATGTTTAATTGAGTATTTGATGGATTCTGTACATACCGAGTGTGTTCTTGCTACTGTACCGAGTCTGTTCAAGTCATTAACTTATTTTTCTGATTTGTTTGAGTTGTTAATTGATTATGACTATGTTTTTGCATGATATAAGACTGAATATGCATGTTTGGATGATTATATGTGATTTTTGAAGATACCGAATCTGTTCTTGGCATTTTACCAAGTCTGTGATTTGGTATTTTAAAAATAATGTGATTTTCAACTTGATAAATCTTACATGCTTTATTTAAGTCTTTAGGATAAAAACTCAAGCATATTTGGTTACAGAATCTGAATTTTTCATGACTACCGAATCTGATTGAATTGTGCTTAAATTTAACTAAGTGTTGTTCATATTCTTTGTGTTATATAATTGACTTTGCATGATGATTTTTTACTGTAATGAATATCATATGAATATCATGTTTGTCAATTACTTGTTCATATTTGAAATAAATGATTTTTATAACTTAGAAAAACCATAAAAATTATAAAACTTGAAAAATACAAAGGATTTCAAAGGAAAATAAGAATAGAGATATGTGTTTTATTATAAACATGTTGTGGTCTTCTATTTCTTATTTATGCAGCTAAATGGCGAACAATCACTTCATCAACTCTGAAACCAACATTCCTTGCAACTACTGGACTGCAATATTGGAGAGGCATACATTATGGCCTACTTTAAGCTCTAATGCCAGTGTGGCTGTGACAGATCTGGAGCTACTAAACAGAACTATTAGGTTTATGGAAGCTACACAACCTACTGCTGCAAATCCAAAGGGAACATAAGCTCGTTTTGAATTTGAGCTAAAAGGAGTTCAAGAGATGAGGAGTATCACAAAGGCTGACTTCAGGAGGATCTTTCAGCTTCCTCTTGTATAGAATGCTCCTGCTTTCCCTGCTACTCAGCAGATGATGACATCAATCTTTGATCTTGGTTATGTTGGAGCAACCAATGTTCCACCGGCTAAGTTTTAGAAGAAATACCTGCACTAAAGGTGGTATGTGTAGTGACCCGAACTTTTCCATGTTTATATATATTAATTGAGATTGATATTTACATGATTAAATGTTTCCAACATGTTAAGCAATCAAACTTGTTAAGACTTGATTAATTAAAATAGGTTTCATATAGACAATTGACCACCCAAGTTGACCGGTGATTCACGAACGTTAAAACTTGTAAAAAAAACTATATGATGACATATATATGGTTATATATATAGTTAACATGGTATTATGATAAGTAAACATATCATTAATTATATTAACAATGAACTACATATGTAAAAACAAGACTACTAACTTAATGATTTTGAAACGAGACATATATGTAACGTTTATCGTTGTAACGACATTTAATGTATATATATCATATTAAGAGATATTCGTACATCATAATATCATGATAATATAATAATTTAAAATCTCTTTTGATATTATAAACATTGGGTTAACAACATTTAACAAGATCGTTAACCTAAAGGTTTCAAAACAACACTTACATGTAACGACTAACGATGACTTAACGACTCAGTTAAAATGTATATACATGTAGTGTTTTAATATGTATTTATACACTTTTGAAAGACTTCAATACACTTATCAAAATACTTCTACTTAACAAAAATGCTTACAATTACATTCTCGTTCAGTTTCATCAACAATTCTACTCGTATGCACCCGTATTCGTACTCGTACAATACACAGCTTTTAGATGTATGTACTATTGGTATATACACTCCAATGATCAGCTCTTAGCAGCCCATGTGAGTCACCTAACACATGTGGGAACCATCATTTGGCAACTAGCATGAAATATCTCATAAGATTACAAAAATATGAGTAATCATTCATGACTTATTTACATGAAAACAAAATTACATATCCTTTATATCTAATCCATACACCAACGACCAAAAACACCTACAAACACTTTCATTCTTCAATTTTCTTCATCTAATTGAACTCTCTCAAGTTCTATCTTCAAGTTCTAAGTGTTCTTCATAAATTCCAAAAGTTATAGTTTCATAAAATCAAGAATACTTTCAAGTTTGCTAGCTCACTTCCAATCTTGTAAAGTGATCATCCAACCTCAAGAAATCTTTGTTTCTTACAGTAGGTTATCATTCTAATACAAGGTAATAATCATATTCAAACTTTGGTTCAATTTCTATAACTATAACAATCTTATTTCAAGTGATGATCTTACTTGAACTTGTTTTCGTGTCATGATTTTGCTTCAAGAACTTTGAGCCATCCAAGGATCCATTGAAGCTAGATCCATTTTTATCTTTTCCAGTAGGTTCATCCAAGGAACTTAAGGTAGTAATGATGTTCATAACATCATTCGATTCATACATATAAAGCTATCTTATTCGAAGGTTTAAACTTGTAATCACTAGAACATAGTTTAGTTAATTCTAAACTTGTTCGCAAACAAAAGTTAATCCTTCTAACTTGACTTTTAAAATCAACTAAACACATGTTCTATATCTATATGATATGCTAACTTAATGATTTAAAACCTGGAAACACGAAAAACACCGTAAAACCGGATTTACGCCGTCGTAGTAACACCGCGGGCTGTTTTGGGTTAGTTAATTAAAAACTATGATAAACTTTGATTTAAAAGTTGTTATTCTGAGAAAATGATTTTTATTATGAACATGAAACTATATCCAAAAATTATGGTTAAACTCAAAGTGGAAGTATGTTTTCTAAAATGGTCATCTAGACGTCGTTCTTTCGACTGAAATGACTACCTTTACAAAAATGACTTGTAACTTATTTTTCCGACTAGAAACCTATACTTTTTTTGTTTAGATTCATAAAATAGAGTTCAATATGAAACCATAGCAATTTGATTCACTCAAAACGGATTTAAAATGAAGAAGTTATGGGTAAAACAAGATTGGATAATTTTTCTCATTTTAGCTACGTGAAAATTGGTAACAAATCTATTCCAACCATAACTTAATCAACTTGTATTATATATTATGTAATCTTGAGATACCATAGACACGTATACAATGTTTCGACCTATCATGTCGACACATCTATATATATTTCGGAACAACCATAGACACTCTATATGTGAATGTTGGAGTTAGCTATACAGGGTTGAGGTTGATTCCAAAATATATATAGTTTGAGTTGTGATCAATACTGAGATACGTATACACTGGGTCGTGGATTGATTCAAGATAATATTTATCGATTTATTTCTGTACATCTAACTGTGGACAACTAGTTGTAGGTTACTAACGAGGACAGCTGACTTAATAAACTTAAAACATCAAAATATATTAAAAGTGTTGTAAATATATTTTGAACATACTTTGATATATATGTATATATTGTTATAGGTTCGTGAATCAACCAGTGGCCAAGTCTTACTTCCCGATGAAGTAAAAATCTGTGAAAGTGAGTTATAGTCCCACTTTTAAAATCTAATATTTTTGGGATGAGAATACATGCAGGTTTTATAAATGATTTACAAAATAGACACAAGTACGTGAAACTACATTCTATGGTTGAATTATCGAAATCGAATATGCCCCTTTTTATTAAGTCTGGTAATCTAAGAATTAGGGAACAGACACCCTAATTGACGCGAATCCTAAAGATAGATCTATTGGGCCTAACAAACCCCATCCAAAGTACCGGATGCTTTAGTACTTCGAAATTTATATCATATCCGAAGGGTGTCCCGGAATGATGGGGATATTCTTATATATGCATCTTGTTATTGTCGGTTACCAGGTGTTCACCATATGAATGATTTTTATCTCTATGTATGGGATGTGTATTGAAATATGAAATCTTGTGGTCTAATGTTACGATTTGATATATATAGGTTAAACCTATAACTCACCAACATTTTTGTTGACGTTTTAAGCATGTTTATTCTCAGGTGATTATTAAGAGCTTCCGCTGTCGCATACTTAAATAAGGACAAGATTTGGAGTCCATGCTTGTATGATATTGTGTAAAAACTGCATTCAAGAAACTTATTTTGTTGTAACATATTTGTATTGTAAACCATTATGTAATGGTCGTGTGTAAACAGGATATTTTAGATTATCATTATTTGATAATCTACGTAAAGCTTTTTAAACCTTTATTGATGAAATAAAGGTTATGGTTTGTTTAAAAATGAATGCAGTCTTTGAAAAACGTCTCATATAGAGGTCAAAACCTCGCAACGAAATCAATTAATATGGAACGTTTTTAATCAATAAGAACGGGACATTTCAGTTGGTATCCGAGCGTTGGTCTTAGAGAACCAGAAAATTTGCATTAGTGTGTCTTATCGAGTTTGTTAGGATGCATTAGTGAGTCTGGACTTCGACCGTGTTTTCTTTAAAAATGATTGCTTAACATTTTTGTTGGAAACTATATATTTTTAACATATGAATATTATGTGATATATTAATCTCTTAACGTGTTTGATATTATGTGATAGATGTCTACCTCTAGAACAAGTCCCATTGACTCACCTAATAATAATGAAGAGTCAAATGTAAATTGGAATGATTTGTGGACTGATTCACAAGTTCCCGAAGAGGAACCGGAAGAAGAGTCGGAACCGGAAGAAGAATCGGAACCGGAAGAAGAATCGGAACCGGATGAAGAAATAGAACCGGTGGGGGAAATAATAAAACGGTTAAGTAAAAGAAAATCCTCAACCAACCGACCAAAGTTAATTATGGTCAATGGTGTTTACGCCAAGGAAGCAAAATATTGGGAGGATTACCAATTCTCCGATGAATCGGATTCCGACGAGAATTCCGATGATGTTATAGAAATTACCCCAACTGAATTTAAAAAGGCAAAAGAAAATAATAAGGGAAAGGGCATAAAAATAGAGAAATCTAATTCCAACCCCGATGAACTTTATATGTATCGTCAACCCCCGAAGTCCTTAAGTTGTAACAATGACCCGGGAACCTCTAAACCACCAGGTTTTTCTAAACCAATGTGGACAACGACGGCTCGTATTAGGGGAACATCATATATCCCTAGAAACTTGGCAAAACGAACCAAAACCGAAGAAGAAGAAACGAGCGAGTCGGAATAAGATAGTTGTATTCGTGTGGTGTAATATATGGAATATAGTGTTCTTATGATTTATGATATATGTAAAAATTGCTTGTATTAATAAGTATTTTTTTTATGAATCTAACTCTTGTCTATTTTACAGTTTAAAAACACAAAATGGATAGACAACCCAATATTTTAAGAGACCTACCCGGAGACATGATTGATGAAATCTTGTCTAGAGTCGGCCAGAATTCTTCGGCACAACTATTTAAGGCGAGATCAGTTTGTAAGACATTCGAAGAACGTTCCAAGAATGTCTTGGTTTATAAGAGACTTTCGTTTGAAAGATGGGGGATATCACATTGGGAAACCCATAAGTTACGATGTGTTTACTTTGACGCATATATTGCGGGGAACCCAAATGCTATTTTACGCAACGGGTTAAGAAATTATTTTGACTCAATATATCCGAATATTGGACTTCGTGATTTAGAAAAAGCGGCTAACATGCAACATAAAGAAGCATGTTATGCTTACGGATTAGTAATGTTCGCTTCTCACCAAAGTGAGAACAAGAACATCGGGCTACAACTATTAAACAAAACGTTTCCACAAGTGACGGAGTCGGTAATTGGGGTAAGAAATGAGGTTTTTAGATTATTACGGGACTGTTGGACATTACGTAACCCTCGTCCCTTTGATGACGTTACAACACGCTGTCTTATCAACGGCCATAACGGTTATGTTGCACAAGACCAAGGATGGGAAGTAGTCCTAGTAAAACTAGAATGCATGACTTGTTTCTGGACGTATGAATTACGTGTCTTTATTGCCTTTGCTGAACGACTTGTGTACTAGCTAGAATTGTCTTCACAACTATCTTGTATCAAAGTTATTGTGTGCTATATTTCATGCTTTATGTAAAATAAGCGGTATTGTAAGTTTGTAAAATATTGTATAAAAGTTTGAACGCGAAATATTATTATAATCAGTTTTTCATATAGAATTGTAGTAGTTGAATTGTATATTAGCTACTAAGTATGAACTTAACGGGTAGGTACTACCCGAATTTAAACTTATAAAACGCTAATATGAAGAAAAAGCTTTTATAAATGAGTTCATATTATGCTACGAAATACTATTAACTACTCTTAATATTCTGTATGATTAACTTGTTCCATTTAACTATTTTGAAGGAAATGGCACCGACTACTCGACACACCGTGAATATGAATGAAGAGGAATTCCGTACTTTTCTAGCTTCAAACATAGCCGCAGTACAGGCTGCGCTACATACCAACAATAACCTTGGATCTAGCAGTACAGGAAATCGTGTAGGATGCACCTACAAAGAATTCACTGCCTACAAACCTTTGGAATTTGATGGAACCGAAGGACCGATCGGATTGAAACGGTGGACCGAGAAGGTTGAATCGGTGTTTGCCATAAGTAAGTGTACTGAAGAGGACAAAGTGAAGTACGCTACGCATACCTTCACAGGTTCTGCGTTAACATGGTGGAATACCTATCTAGAGCAAGTGGGACAAGATGATGCGTACGCACTACCGTGGTCAGCATTCAAGCACTTGATGAACGAGAAGTACCGTCCCAGAACCGAGGTCAATAAGCTCAAGACAGAACTTAGAGGGTTACGAACCCAAGGATTTGATATTACCACGTACGAAAGACGATTCACAGAATTGTGCCTATTGTGTCCGGGAGCATTCGAAGATGAGGAAGAGAAGATCGACGCGTTTGTGAAAGGATTACCGGAAAGAATCCAATAAGATATAAGTTCACACGAGCCCACCTCCATACAACAGGCATGTAGAATGGCTCACAAACTAGTGAACCAGATTGAAGAAAGAATTAAAGAACAGACTGCTGAAGAGGCCAATGTGAAGCAAGTCAAAAGAAAGTGGGAGGAAAACGGTGATAAGAATCACCAATACAACAACAACAGCAATTACAACAATAATCGCAACAATTATCCCAACAATCGCAACATCAATCGCAACTACAACAAACGGCCCAACAACAACAACAACAACAACAACAACAACAGCAACTACAACAATCATCCCAACAACAATAATAACCGCAACAACAACAACAATCAGAAGCAACTATGCCAAAGGTGTGAAAAGAATCACTCGGGGTTCTGCACCAAATTTTGCAACAAGTGTAAAAGAAATGGTCATAGCGCGGCGAAGTGTGAGGTCTACGGACCAGGGGTTAATAGAACGAAAGGAACAAATGGTGTCGGAACGAGTAATGGCGGAGCAAGTAGTGTCGGAGCAAGTTATGCCAATGTAGTTTGTTATAAATGTGGAAAACCAGGCCACATTATTAGAAATTGCCCGAACCAGGAGAACACGAATGGACAAGGCCGTGGAAGAGTTTTCAATATTAATGCGGTAGAGGCACAGGAAGACCCGGAGCTTGTTACGGGTACGTTTCTTATTGACAATAAATCTGCTTATGTTTTATTTGATTCGGGTGCGGATAGAAGCTATATGAGTAGAGATTTTTGTGCTAAATTAAGTTGTCCATTGACGCCTTTGGATAGTAAATTTTTACTCGAATTAGCAAATGGTAAATTAATTTCAGCAGATAATATATGTCGGAATCGAGAAATTAAACTGGTTAGCGAAACATTTAAGATTGATTTGATACCAGTAGAGTTAGGGAGTTTTGATGTGATAATCGGTATGGACTGGTTGAAAGAAGTGAAAGCGGAGATCGTTTGTTACAAAAATGCAATTCGCATTATACGAGAAAAAGGAAAACCCTTAATGGTGTACGGAGAAAAGGGCAACACGAAGCTACATCTTATTAGTAATTTGAAGGCACAAAAACTAATAAGAAAAGGTTGCTATGCTGTTCTAGCACACGTCGAGAAAGTACAAACTGAAGAAAAGAGCATCAATGATGTTCCCATTGCAAAAGAATTTCCCGATGTATTTCCGAAAGAATTACCGGGATTACCCCCACATCGATCCGTTGAATTTCAAATAGATCTTGTACCAGGAGCTGCACCAATAGCTCGTGCTCCTTACAGACTCGCACCCAGCGAGATGAAAGAACTGCAAAGCCAATTACAAGAACTTTTAGAGCGTGGTTTCATTCGACCAAGCACATCACCGTGGGGAGCTCCTGTTTTGTTTGTCAAGAAGAAAGATGGTACATTCAGGTTGTGTATCGACTACCGAGAGTTGAACAAACTTACCATCAAGAACCGCTACCCACTACCGAGAATCGATGACTTATTTGATCAACTACAAGGCTCGTCTGTTTATTCAAAGATTGACTTACGTTCCGGGTATCATCAAATGCGGGTGAAAGAAGATGATATTCCAAAGACTGCTTTCAGAACACGTTACGGTCATTACGAGTTTATGGTCATGCCGTTTGGTTTAACTAATGCACCAGCTGTGTTCATGGACCTTATGAACCGAGTGTGTGGACCATACCTTGACAAGTTTGTCATTGTTTTCATTGATGACATACTTATTTACTCAAAGAATGACCAAGAACACGGTGAACATTTGAGAAAGGTGTTAGAAGTATTGAGGAAGGAAGAATTGTACGCTAAGTTTTCAAAGTGTGCATTTTGGTTGGAAGAAGTTCAATTCCTCGGTCACATAGTGAACAAAGAAGGTATTAAGGTGGATCCGGCAAAGATAGAAACTGTTGAAAAGTGGGAAACCCCGAAAACTCCGAAACACATACGCCAGTTTTTAGGACTAGCTGGTTACTACAGAAGGTTCATCCAAGACTTTTCCAGAATAGCAAAACCCTTGACTGCATTAACGCATAAAGGGAAGAAATTTGAATGGAATGATGAACAAGAGAAAGCGTTTCAGTTATTGAAGAAAAAGCTAACTACGGCACCTATATTGTCATTGCCTGAAGGGAATGATGATTTTGTAATTTATTGTGACGCATCAAAGCAAGGTCTCGGTTGTGTATTAATGCAACGAACGAAGGTGATTGCTTATGCGTCTAGACAATTGAAGATTCACGAACAAAATTATACGACGCATGGTTTGGAATTAGGCGCGGTTGTTTTTGCATTAAAGACTTGGAGGCACTACTTATATGGGGTCAAAAGTATTATATATACCGACCACAAAAGTCTTCAACACATATTTAATCAGAAACAACTGAATATGAGGCAGCGTAGGTGGATTGAATTATTGAATGATTACGATTTTGAGATTCGTTACCACCCGGGGAAGGCAAATGTGGTAGCCGATGCCTTGAGCAGGAAGGATAGAGAACCCATTCGAGTAAAATCTATGAATATAATGATTCATAATAACATTACTACTCAAATAAAGGAGGCGCAACAAGGAGTTTTAAAAGAGGGAAATTTAAAGGATGAAATACCCAAAGGATCGGAGAAGCATCTTAATATTCGGGAAGACGGAACCCGGTATAGGGCTGAAAGGATATGGGTACCAAAATTTGGAGATATGAGAGAAATGGTACTTAGAGAAGCTCATAAAACCAGATACTCAATACATCCTGGAACGGGGAAGATGTACAAGGATCTCAAGAAACATTTTTGGTGGCCGGGTATGAAAGCCGATGTTGCTAAATACGTAGGAGAATGTTTGACGTGTTCTAAGGTCAAAGCTGAGCATCAGAAACCATCAGGTCTACTTCAACAACCCGAAATCCCGGAATGGAAATGGGAAAACATTACCATGGATTTCATCACTAAATTGCCAAGGACTGCAAGTGGTTTTGATACTATTTGGGTAATAGTTGATCGTCTCACCAAATCAGCACACTTCCTACCAATAAGAGAAGATGACAAGATGGAGAAGTTAGCACGACTGTATTTGAAGGAAGTCGTCTCCAGACATGGAATACCAATCTCTATTATCTCTGATAGGGATGGCAGATTTATTTCAAGATTCTGGCAGACATTACAGCAAGCATTAGGAACTCGTCTAGACATGAGTACTGCCTATCATCCACAAACTGATGGGCAGAGCGAAAGGACGATACAAACGCTTGAAGACATGCTACGAGCATGTGTTATTGATTTCGGAAACAGTTGGGATCGACATCTACCGTTAGCAGAATTTTCCTACAACAACAGCTACCATTCAAGCATTGAGATGGCGCCGTTTGAAGCACTTTATGGTAGAAAGTGCAGGTCTCCGATTTATTGGAGTGAGGTGGGGGATAGACAGATTACGGGTCCGGAGATTATACAAGAAACTACCGAGAAGATCATCCAAATTCAACAACGGTTGAAAACCGCCCAAAGTCGACAAAAGAGCTACGCTGACATTAAAAGAAAAGATATAGAATTTGAAATTGGAGAGATGGTCATGCTTAAAGTTTCACCTTGGAAAGGCGTTGTTCGATTTGGTAAACGAGGGAAATTAAATCCAAGGTATATTGGACCATTCAAGATTATTGATCGTGTCGGACCAGTAGCTTACCGACTTGAGTTACCTCAACAACTCGCGGCTGTACATAACACTTTCCACGTCTCGAATTTGAAGAAATGTTTTGCTAAAGAAGATCTCACTATTCCGTTAGATGAAATCCAAATCAACAAAAAACTCCAATTCATCGAAGAACCCGTCGAAATAATGGATCGTGAGGTTAAAAGACTTAAGCAAAACAAGATACCAATTGTTAAGATTCGATGGAATGCTCGTAGAGGACCCGAGTTCACCTGGGAGCGTGAAGATCAGATGAAGAAGAAATACCCGCATCTATTTCCAGAAGATTCGTCAACACCTTCAACAGCTTAAAATTTCGGGACGAAATTTATTTAACGGGTAGGTACTGTAGTGACCCGAACTTTTCCATGTTTATATATATTAATTGAGATTGATATTTACATGATTAAATGTTTCCAACATGTTAAGCAATCAAACTTGTTAAGACTTGATTAATTGAAATAGGTTTCATATAGACAATTGACCACCCAAGTTGACCGGTGATTCACGAACGTTAAAACTTGTAAAAAAACTATATGATGACATATATATGGTTATATATATAGTTAACATGGTATTATGATAAGTAAACATATCATTAATTATATTAACAATGAACTACATATGTAAAAACAAGACTACTAACTTAATGATTTTGAAACGAGACATATATGTAACGTTTATCGTTGTAACGACATTTAATGTATATATATCATATTAAGAGATATTCGTACATCATAATATCATGATAATATAATAATTTAAAATCTCTTTTGATATTATAAACATTGGGTTAACAACATTTAACAAGATCGTTAACCTAAAGGTTTCAAAACAACACTTACATGTAACGACTAACGATGACTTAACGACTCAGTTAAAATGTATATACATGTAGTGTTTTAATATGTATTTATACACTTTTGAAAGACTTCAATACACTTATCAAAATACTTCTACTTAACAAAAATGCTTACAATTACATTCTCGTTCAGTTTCATCAACAATTCTACTCGTATGCACCCGTATTCGTACTCGTACAATACACAGCTTTTAGATGTATGTACTATTGGTATATACACTCCAATGATCAGCTCTTAGCAGCCCATGTGAGTCACCTAACACATGTGGGAACCATCATTTGGCAACTAGCATGAAATATCTCATAAGATTACAAAAATATGAGTAATCATTCATGACTTATTTACATGAAAACAAAATTACATATCCTTTATATCTAATCCATACACCAACGACCAAAAACACCTACAAACACTTTCATTCTTCAATTTTCTTCATCTAATTGAACTCTCTCAAGTTCTATCTTCAAGTTCTAAGTGTTCTTCATAAATTCCAAAAGTTATAGTTTCATAAAATCAAGAATACTTTCAAGTTTGCTAGCTCACTTCCAATCTTGTAAAGTGATCATCCAACCTCAAGAAATCTTTGTTTCTTACAGTAGGTTATCATTCTAATACAAGGTAATAATCATATTCAAACTTTGGTTCAATTTCTATAACTATAACAATCTTATTTCAAGTGATGATCTTACTTGAACTTGTTTTCGTGTCATGATTTTGCTTCAAGAACTTTGAGCCATCCAAGGATCCATTGAAGCTAGATCCATTTTTCTCTTTTCCAGTAGGTTCATCCAAGGAACTTAAGGTAGTAATGATGTTCATAACATCATTCGATTCATACATATAAAGCTATCTTATTCGAAGGTTTAAACTTGTAATCACTAGAACATAGTTTAGTTAATTCTAAACTTGTTCGCAAACAAAAGTTAATCCTTCTAACTTGACTTTTAAAATCAACTAAACACATGTTCTATATCTATATGATATGCTAACTTAATGATTTAAAACCTGGAAACACGAAAAACACCGTAAAACCGGATTTACGCCGTCGTAGTAACACCGCGGGCTGTTTTGGGTTAGTTAATTAAAAACTATGATAAACTTTGATTTAAAAGTTGTTATTCTGAGAAAATGATTTTTATTATGAACATGAAACTATATCCAAAAATTATGGTTAAACTCAAAGTGGAAGTATGTTTTCTAAAATGGTCATCTAGACGTCGTTCTTTCGACTGAAATGACTACCTTTACAAAAACGACTTGTAACTTATTTTTCCGACTAGAAACCTATACTTTTTTTGTTTAGATTCATAAAATAGAGTTCAATATGAAACCATAGCAATTTGATTCACTCAAAACGGATTTAAAATGAAGAAGTTATGGGTAAAACAAGATTGGATAATTTTTCTCATTTTAGCTACGTGAAAATTGGTAACAAATCTATTCCAACCATAACTTAATCAACTTGTATTATATATTATGTAATCTTGAGATACCATAGACACGTATACAATGTTTCGACCTATCATGTCGACACATCTATATATATTTCGGAACAACCATAGACACTCTATATGTGAATGTTGGAGTTAGCTATACAGGGTTGAGGTTGATTCCAAAATATATATAGTTTGAGTTGTGATCAATACTGAGATACGTATACACTGGGTCGTGGATTGATTCAAGATAATATTTATCGATTTATTTCTGTACATCTAACTGTGGACAACTAGTTGTAGGTTACTAACGAGGACAGCTGACTTAATAAACTTAAAACATCAAAATATATTAAAAGTGTTGTAAATATATTTTGAACATACTTTGATATATATGTATATATTGTTATAGGTTCGTGAATCAACCAGTGGCCAAGTCTTACTTCCCGACGAAGTAAAAATCTGTGAAAGTGAGTTATAGTCCCACTTTTAAAATCTAATATTTTTGGGATGAGAATACATGCAGGTTTTATAAATGATTTACAAAATAGACACAAGTACGTGAAACTACATTCTATGGTTGAATTATCGAAATCGAATATGCCCCTTTTTATTAAGTCTGGTAATCTAAGAATTAGGGAACAGACACCCTAATTGACGCGAATCCTAAAGATAGATCTATTGGGCCTAACAAACCCCATCCAAAGTACCGGATGCTTTAGTACTTCGAAATTTATATCATATCCGAAGGGTGTCCCGGAATGATGGGGATATTCTTATATATGCATCTTGTTATTGTCGGTTACCAGGTGTTCACCATATGAATGATTTTTATCTCTATGTATGGGATGTGTATTGAAATATGAAATCTTGTGGTCTAATGTTACGATTTGATATATATAGGTTAAACCTATAACTCACCAACATTTTTGTTGACGTTTTAAGCATGTTTATTCTCAGGTGATTATTAAGAGCTTCCGCTGTCGCATACTTAAATAAGGACAAGATTTGGAGTCCATGCTTGTATGATATTGTGTAAAAACTGCATTCAAGAAACTTATTTTGTTGTAACATATTTGTATTGTAAACCATTATGTAATGGTCGTGTGTAAACAGGATATTTTAGATTATCATTATTTGATAATCTACGTAAAGCTTTTTAAACCTTTATTGATGAAATAAAGGTTATGGTTTGTTTAAAAATGAATGCAGTCTTTGAAAAACGTCTCATATAGAGGTCAAAACCTCGCAACGAAATCAATTAATATGGAACGTTTTTAATCAATAAGAACGGGACATTTCAGTTGGTATCCGAGCGTTGGTCTTAGAGAACCAGAAAATTTGCATTAGTGTGTCTTATCGAGTTTGTTACGATGCATTAGTGAGTCTGGACTTCGACCGTGTTTTCTTTAAAAATGATTGCTTAACATTTTTGTTGGAAACTATATATTTTTAACATATGAATATTATGTGATATATTAATCTCTTAACGTGTTTGATATTATGTGATAGATGTCTACCTCTAGAACAAGTCCCATTGACTCACCTAATAATAATGAAGAGTCAAATGTAAATTGGAATGATTTGTGGACTGATTCACAAGTTCCCGAAGAGGAACCGGAAGAAGAGTCGGAACCGGAAGAAGAATCGGAACCGGAAGAAGAATCGGAACCGGATGAAGAAATAGAACCGGTGGGGGAAATAATAAAATGGTTAAGTAAAAGAAAATCCTCAACCAACCGACCAAAGTTAATTATGGTCAATGGTGTTTACGCCAAGGAAGCAAAATATTGGGAGGATTACCAATTCTCCGATGAATCGGATTCCGACGAGAATTCCGATGATGTTATAGAAATTACCCCAACTGAATTTAAAAAGGCAAAAGAAAATAATAAGGGAAAGGGCATAAAAATAGAGAAATCTAATTCCAACCCCGATGAACTTTATATGTATCGTCAACCCCCGAAGTCCTTAAGTTGTAACAATGACCCGGGAACCTCTAAACCACCAGGTTTTTCTAAACCAATGTGGACAACGACGGCTCGTATTAGGGGAACATCATATATCCCTAGAAACTTGGCAAAACGAACCAAAACCGAAGAAGAAGAAATGAGCGAGTCGGAATAAGATAGTTGTATTCGTGTGGTGTAATATATGGAATATAGTGTTCTTATGCTTTATGATATATGTAAAAATTGCTTGTATTAATAAGTATTTTTTTTATGAATCTAACTCTTGTCTATTTTACAGTTTAAAAACACAAAATGGATAGACAACCCAATATTTTAAGAGACCTACCCGGAGACATGATTGATGAAATCTTGTCTAGAGTCGGCCAGAATTCTTCGGCACAACTATTTAAGGCGAGATCAGTTTGTAAGACATTCGAAGAACGTTCCAAGAATGTCTTGGTTTATAAGAGACTTTCGTTTGAAAGATGGGGGATATCACATTGGGAAACCCATAAGTTACGATGTGTTTACTTTGACGCATATATTGCGGGGAACCCAAATGCTATTTTACGCAACGGGTTAAGAAATTATTTTGACTCAATATATCCGAATATTGGACTTCGTGATTTAGAAAAAGCGGCTAACATGCAACATAAAGAAGCATGTTATGCTTACGGATTAGTAATGTTCGCTTCTCACCAAAGTGAGAACAAGAACATCGGGCTACAACTATTAAACAAAACGTTTCCACAAGTGACGGAGTCGGTAATTGGGGTAAGAAATGAGGTTTTTAGATTATTACGGGACTGTTGGACATTATTTAACCCTCGTCCCTTTGATGACGTTACAACACGCTGTCTTATCAACGGCCATAACGGTTATGTTGCACAAGACCAAGGATGGGAAGTAGTCCTAGTAAAACCAGAATGCATGACTTGTTTCTGGACGTATGAATTACGTGTCTTTATTGCCTTTGCTGAACGACTTGTGTACTAGCTAGAATTGTCTTCACAACTATCTTGTATCAAAGTTATTGTGTGCTATATTTCATGCTTTATGTAAAATAAGCGGTATTGTAAGTTTGTAAAATATTGTATAAAAGTTTGAACGCGAAATATTATTATAATCAGTTTTTCATATAGAATTGTAGTAGTTGAATTGTATATTAGCTACTAAGTATGAACTTAACGGGTAGGTACTACCCGAATTTAAACTTATAAAACGCTAATATGAAGAAAAAGCTTTTATAAATGAGTTCATATTATGCTACGAAATACTATTAACTACTCTTAATATTCTGTATGATTAACTTGTTCCATTTAACTATTTTGAAGGAAATGGCACCGACTACTCGACACACCGTGAATATGAATGAAGAGGAATTCCTTACTTTTCTAGCTTCAAACATAGCCGCAGTACAGGCTGCGCTACATACCAACAATAACCTTGGATCTAGCAGTACAGGAAATCGTGTAGGATGCACCTACAAAGAATTCACTGCTTGCAAACCTTTGGAATTTGATGGAACCGAAGGACCGATCGGATTGAAACGGTGGACCGAGAAGGTTGAATCGGTGTTTGCCATAAGTAAGTGTACTGAAGAGGACAAAGTGAAGTACGCTACGCATACCTTCACAGGTTCTGCGTTAACATGGTGGAATACCTATCTAGAGCAAGTGGGACAAGATGATGCGTACGCACTACCGTGGTCAGCATTCAAGCACTTGATGAACGAGAAGTACCGTCCCAGAACCGAGGTCAATAAGCTCAAGACAGAACTTAGAGGGTTACGAACCCAAGGATTTGATATTACCACGTACGAAAGACGATTCACAGAATTGTGCCTATTGTGTCCGGGAGCATTCGAAGATGAGGAAGAGAAGATCGACGCGTTTGTGAAAGGATTACCGGAAAGAATCCAAGAAGATATAAGTTCACACGAGCCCGCCTCCATACAACAGGCATGTAGAATGGCTCACAAACTAGTGAACCAGATTGAAGAAAGAATTAAAGAACAGACTGCTGAAGAGGCCAATGTGAAGCAAGTCAAAAGAAAGTGGGAGGAAAACGGTGATAAGAATCACCAATACAACAACAACAGCAATTACAACAATAATCGCAACAATTATCCCAACAATCGCAACATCAATCGCAACTACAACAAACGGCCCAACAACAACAACAACAACAACAACAACAACAACAGCAACTACAACAATCATCCCAACAACAATAATAACCGCAACAACAACAACAATCAGAAGCAACTATGCCAAAGGTGTGAAAAGAATC
The DNA here is from genome assembly GCF_046630445.1 of Rutidosis leptorrhynchoides. Lineage (NCBI taxonomy): Eukaryota > Viridiplantae > Streptophyta > Magnoliopsida > Asterales > Asteraceae > Rutidosis > Rutidosis leptorrhynchoides. Next base: position 295,167,073 of record NC_092338.1, read on the forward strand.
ACTCGGGGTTCTGCACCAAATTTTGCAACAAGTGTAAAAGAAATGGTCATAGCGCGGCGAAGTGTGAGGTCTACGGACCAGGGGTTAATAGAACGAAAGGAACAAATGGTGTCGGAACGAGTAATGGCGGAGCAAGTAGTGTCGGAGCAAGTTATGCCAATGTAGTTTGTTATAAATGTGGAAAACCAGGCCACATTATTAGAAATTGCCCGAACCAGGAGAACACGAATGGACAAGTCCGTGGAAGAGTTTTCAATATTAATGCGGTAGAGGCACAGGAAGACCCGGAGCTTGTTACGGGTACGTTTCTTATTGACAATAAATCTGCTTACGTTTTATTTGATTCGGGTGCGGATAGAAGCTATATGAGTAGAGATTTTTGTGCTAAATTAAGTTGTCCATTGACGCCTTTGGATAGTAAATTTTTACTCGAATTAGCAAATGGTAAATTAATTTCAGCAGATAATATATGTCGGAATCGAGAAATTAAACTGGTTAGCGAAACATTTAAGATTGATTTGATACCAGTAGAGTTAGGGAGTTTTGATGTGATAATCGGTATGGACTGGTTGAAAGAAGTGAAAGCGGAGATCGTTTGTTACAAAAATGCAATTCGCATTATACGAGAAAAAGGAAAACCCTTAATGGTGTACGGAGAAAAGGGCAACACGAAGCTACATCTTATTAGTAATTTGAAGGCACAAAAACTAATAAGAAAAGTTTGCTATGCTGTTCTAGCACACGTCGAGAAAGTACAAACTGAAGAAATGAGCATCAATGATGTTCCCATTGCAAAAGAATTTCCCGATGTATTTCCGAAAGAATTACCGGGATTACCCCCACATCGATCCGTTGAATTTCAAATAGATCTTGTACCAGGAGCTGCACCAATAGCTCGTGCTCCTTACAGACTCGCACCCAGCGAGATGAAAGAACTGCAAAGCCAATTACAAGAACTTTTAGAGCGTGGTTTCATTCGACCAAGCACATCACCGTGGGGAGCTCCTGTTTTGTTTGTCAAGAAGAAAGATGGTACATTCAGGTTGTGTATCGACTACCGAGAGTTGAACAAACTTACCATCAAGAACCGCTACCCACTACCGAGAATCGATGACTTATTTGATCAACTACAAGGCTCGTCTGTTTATTCAAAGATTGACTTACGTTCCGGGTATCATCAAATGCGGGTGAAAGAAGATGATATTCCAAAGACTGCTTTCAGAACACGTTACGGTCATTACGAGTTTATGGTCATGCCGTTTGGTTTAACTAATGCACCAGCTGTGTTCATGGACCTTATGAACCGAGTGTGTGGACCATACCTTGACAAGTTTGTCATTGTTTTCATTGATGACATACTTATTTACTCAAAGAATGACCAAGAACACGGTGAACATTTGAGAAAGGTGTTAGAAGTATTGAGGAAGGAAGAATTGTACGCTAAGTTTTCAAAGTGTGCATTTTGGTTGGAAGAAGTTCAATTCCTCGGTCACATAGTGAACAAAGAAGGTATTAAGGTGGATCCGGCAAAGATAGAAACTGTTGAAAAGTGGGAAACCCCGAAAACTCCGAAACACATACGCCAGTTTTTAGGACTAGCTGGTTACTACAGAAGGTTCATCCAAGACTTTTCCAGAATAGCAAAACCCTTGACTGCATTAACGCATAAAGGGAAGAAATTTGAATGGAATGATGAACAAGAGAAAGCGTTTCAGTTATTGAAGAAAAAGCTAACTACGGCACCTATATTGTCATTGCCTGAAGGGAATGATGATTTTGTAATTTATTGTGACGCATCAAAGCAAGGTCTCGGTTGTGTATTAATGCAACGAACGAAGGTGATTGCTTATGCGTCTAGACAATTGAAGATTCACGAACAAAATTATACGACGCATGATTTGGAATTAGGCGCGGTTGTTTTTGCATTAAAGACTTGGAGGCACTACTTATATGGGGTCAAAAGTATTATATATACCGACCACAAAAGTCTTCAACACATATTTAATCAGAAACAACTGAATATGAGGCAGCGTAGGTGGATTGAATTATTGAATGATTACGATTTTGAGATTCGTTACCACTCGGGGAAGGCAAATGTGGTAGCCGATGCCTTGAGCAGGAAGGATAGAGAACCCATTCGAGTAAAATCTATGAATATAATGATTCATAATAACATTACTACTCAAATAAAGGAGGCGCAACAAGGAGTTTTAAAAGAGGGAAATTTAAAGGATGAAATACCCAAAGGATCGGAGAAGCATCTTAATATTCGGGAAGACGGAACCCGGTATAGGGCTGAAAGGATATGGGTACCAAAATTTGGAGATATGAGAGAAATGGTACTTAGAGAAGCTCATAAAACCAGATACTCAATACATCCTGGAACGGGGAAGATGTACAAGGATCTCAAGAAACATTTTTGGTGGCCGGGTATGAAAGCCGATGTTGCTAAATACGTAGGAGAATGTTTGACGTGTTCTAAGGTCAAAGCTGAGCATCAGAAACCATCAGGTCTACTTCAACAACCCGAAATCCCGGAATGGAAATGGGAAAACATTACCATGGATTTCATCACTAAATTGCCAAGGACTGCAAGTGGTTTTGATACTATTTGGGTAATAGTTGATCGTCTCACCAAATCAGCACACTTCCTACCAATAAGAGAAGATGACAAGATGGAGAAGTTAGCACGACTGTATTTGAAGGAAGTCGTCTCCAGACATGGAATACCAATCTCTATTATCTCTGATAGGGATGGCAGATTTATTTCAAGATTCTGGCAGACATTACAGCAAGCATTAGGAACTCGTCTAGACATGAGTACTGCCTATCATCCACAAACTGATGGGCAGAGCGAAAGGACGATACAAACGCTTGAAGACATGCTACGAGCATGTGTTATTGATTTCGGAAACAGTTGGGATCGACATCTACCGTTAGCAGAATTTTCCTACAACAACAGCTACCATTCAAGCATTGAGATGGCGCCGTTTGAAGCACTTTATGGTAGAAAGTGCAGGTCTCCGATTTGTTGGAGTGAGGTGGGGGATAGACAGATTACGGGTCCGGAGATTATACAAGAAACTACCGAGAAGATCATCCAAATTCAACAACGGTTGAAAACCGCCCAAAGTCGACAAAAGAGCTACGCTGACATTAAAAGAAAAGATATAGAATTTGAAATTGGAGAGATGGTCATGCTTAAAGTTTCACCTTGGAAAGGCGTTGTTCGATTTGGTAAACGAGGGAAATTAAATCCAAGGTATATTGGACCATTCAAGATTATTGATCGTGTCGGACCAGTAGCTTACCGACTTGAGTTACCTCAACAACTCGCGGCTGTACATAACACTTTCCACGTCTCGAATTTGAAGAAATGTTTTGCTAAAGAAGATCTCACTATTCCGTTAGATGAAATCCAAATCAACGAAAAACTCCAATTCATCGAAGAACCCGTCGAAATAATGAGGCTAGCTGCACCCCAAGTCGCTCGAATACGTTCATATTTTGAGGCTGTAAGAATACCTCTTCCGAACCCGGTACAACAAGAACAAGTTGAACCCGCTGCGGTTCCAGCCCCAGAGGTTGTAGAGAAACCTGTAGTACAACCACCCGGGCCAGCTAATCCTCCACTTAGGGTAAACCTCAAACGATCTAGGGTAGCACCCCAAGCTCAACCCGTGAGGATCAGGGAACCTATATCATCTAGGATTGAACCAACCCTTTCAACAACACCCGAAGTAAGCAATGACACCGCTTCTTCAGCAACTGAATCATCTCCTGAACATTCTCCTGAGAGAACTCGATTTATGCTCGATGAGATGATTCAAACTCTGCCAACCCAACGAGTAACTAGATCTAGGACTTCGACACCTATCGTCCGCCAATAATAACAGTAAGCCCTACACTAAATGAAGCGCAAGCTTCGGTAGGCAAGAGAGCTAAACGCAAGGATGGTAAAAAGACCAATAAGCCCATCCAATCTAAACAGGACTTAATAATAAATCCTACACAGCAAGATGCTTCGGCATCTAAGGAAGTAAAGTCTTCCTCTGCAGTAAAGTCTGCGTTGACTCAATCTATTGAGGAAACACAATCATTGAAGTCCAGAACGACCGAAGGGGAGCTGAAAAGTCTTTGAAACGGCACCCTGCGTATCGGCTGGAAATCCTCCTATGCCTCAACATACAACAGGGTCTCAAGGTCTGGCTTATCTTGATGAGGGAGATCTGCTACGTCCCATGGAAATGAGTCAACATGACAATCCTTTGGGATATTTATCAGACTTCCAGCTGAAATGTCCCGTTCATATTGATTATAAATGTTCCATATTAATTGATTTCGTTGTGAGGTTTTGACCTCTATATGAGACGTTTTTCAAAGACTGCATTCGATTTTAAAACAAACCATAACCTTTAAAATATCACGACGATTATCAAAAATGATAATCTGAAATATAGCGTTTTTACACGACCATTACATAATGGTTTACAATAATATTACACAACAATATATGTCTTCAAATGCAGTTTTTAAACAATATTATACAAGCATGCTGACTCCAACCTTTATCCATAAATTAGCATGCAACAGCGAAAGCTCTTAATAATCACCTGAGAATAAACATGCTTTAAACGTCAACAAAAATGTTGGTGAGTTATAGGTTTAGTCTATATATTTATCAAATCATAATAATAGACCACAAGATTTTCATTTCCATTTCTCAATAATATGCAAACTGCATAAAAATCTTTCATATGATGAACACCTGGTAACCGACCTTAACAGGATGAATATAGAATATCCCCATCATTCCGAGACTCTCATCGGACATGATAAATCGAAGTACTAAAGCATCCGTAACTCGGATGAGGCTTGTTGGGCCAAATAGATCGATCTTTACGATTCGCGTCAATTGGTGGCAATTATAATAAACACCAATTCTTAGGCTACCAAGCTAAAAAAGGGGCATATTCGGTTCAATAATTCAACATAGAATGTAATTTTTGATCACTTGTGTCTATTTCGTAAAATATTTATAAAACTGCATGTATTCTCATCCCAAAAATAATAGATTTTAAAAGTGGGACTATAACTCACTTTCACAGATTTTTACTTCGTCGAAAATTAAGACTTGGCCACTGGTCGATTCACGAACCTATAACAAATATGTACATATATATCAAATTATGATCGAAATATATTCACAACATTTTTATTATATTTTAATGATTTAAGTTTGTTAAGTTAGCAGTCCAACGTTAGTAATCTACAACTAGTTGTCCACAGTTAGATGTACAGAAATAAATCAATATTATCTTGAATCAATCCACGACCCAGTGTCTACAAGTCTCAGGCTAGATCACAACTCAAAGTATATATATTATTTTGGAATCAACCTCAACCCTGTATAGCTAACTCAAACATTACTGCATATAGAGTGTCTATGGTTGTTCCAAATAATATATATAGATGGATCGATATGATATGTCAAAACATTGTATACGTGTCTATGGTATCCCAAGATTACATAATATGTATAATACAATAAAAATTAGTTAGGATATGTTTAGTCAAGATTTCTTACAAAATTTTCTTAGCTAAAACTAGCAAATTTATCCAATTTTGTTTTACCCGTTATTTCTTCGTTTCAAATCCGTTTTGAGTGATTCAAGTTGCTATGGTTTCATAATGAACTAAAATTTATGAAACTAAACAGAAAAAGTATAAGTTTATAATCAGAAATGCAGGTTACAAGTCATTTTTTAAAGAGGTAGTCATTTCCGTCGAAAGAACGACATCTTGATGACTATTTTGAAAAACATACTTCCACTTTGAGTTTAACCATGATTTTTGGATATAGTTTCATGTTCATAAGAAAAATCATTTTCCCAAAAGAATAACTTTTAAATAAAAGTTTATCATAGTTTTTAATTATCAAACCCAAAACAGCCCGCAGTGTTACTATAACGGCGTATGTCCGGTTTTACAGTGTTTTTCGTGTTTCCAGGTTTTAAATCATTAAGTTAGCATATCATATAGATATAGAACATGTGTTTAGTTGATTTTAAAAGTAAAGTTAGAAGGATTAACTTTATTTGCGAACAAGTTTAGAATTAACTAAACTATGTTCTAGTGATTACAAGTTTAAATCTTCGAATAAGATAGCTTTATATGTATGAATCGAATGATGTTATGAACATCATTACTACCTCAAGTTTAGTAGGTAAACCTACTGGAAGTGACAAAATTTTATCTAGCTTTAAAGGATTCTTAGATGGCTTGAAAGTTCTTGAAGTAGAATCATGACACAAAAATAAGTTCAAGTAAGATTTTTACTCGAATTAAGATAGTTTATAGTTATAGAAATCGAATTAAGTTTGAATATGAATATTACCTTGAATTAGAATGATAACCTACTGTAAATAACAGAGGTTTCTTGATCTTAGATGATTACTTGGAATGGATTAGAAAGCTTGGAAGTAGACTTGTAAACTTGAAACTATTCTTGATTTTATGAAACTAGAACTTATAAAATTTTTGAAGAACACTTGAACTTGAAGATAAAACTTGAGAGAGATCAATTAGATGAAGAAAATTGAAGAATGAAATTGTTTATAGGTGTTTTTGGTCGTTGGTATATGGATTAGATATAAAGGATGTGTAAGTTTATTTTTTTGTAAATAATTCATGAATGATTTATAATATTTTTTGTAATTTTGTGAGATATTTCATGGTAGTTGCCAAATGATGGTTCCCACATGTTTAGGTGACTCACAAGGGCTGCTAAAAGCTGATCATTGAAGTGTATATACCAATAGTAAATATATCTAGAAGCTGTGTATTATACGAGTACGAATACGTGTACATACGAGTAGAATTGTTGATGAAAATGAATGGGGATGTAATTTTAAGCATTTTTGTTAAGTAGAAGTACTTTGATATGTGTCTTGAAGTCTTTCAAAAGTGTAATAATACATCTAAATACACTACATGTATATACATTTTAACTGAGTCGTTAAGTCATCGTTAGTCGTTACATGTAAGTGTTGTTTTGAAACCTTTAAGTTAACGATCTTGTTAAATGTAATTAATTCTTTGTTATTATACTTAAATGAGATGTTAAATTGTTATGTTAACATCATAACATGGTGTATGAATATATCTTAACATCATATATGTATATGTTAAAATACTATTACAACGATAATCGTTACATATATATATTGTTTCGAAATCCTTAAGTTAGTAGTCTCATCTTACTTGTATAGTTCATTGTTAATACACTCAATGATATACTTAATTATCATTTTATCATGTTAAATATAGTATATCAATATCTTAATACAATACATATGTATTTAGTAAGACGTTGTTATAACGATAATCGTTATGTATATCGTTTCGAGTTTCTTAATTCAATAATCTCATTTTTATGTATATCACTCTTTGTTAATATACATAGTGAGATACTTACTTATTATGATCTCATGTTAATCATATATATATATATATATATATATATATATATATATATATATATATATATATATATATATATATATATATATATATATATATATATATATATATATATATATATATATATCATCAAGTAGTTTTTACAAGTTTTTAACGTTCGTGAATCGCCGGTCAACTTGAGTGGTCAAATGTCTATATGAAACTCATTTCAAATAATCAAGTATTAACTAGTTTGATTGCTTAACATGTTGGAAACATTAACTCATGTAAATATAACAATTTCATTTAATATATATAAACATGGAAAAGTTCGGGTCACTACAGTACCTACCCGTTAAATAAATTTCGTCCCGAAATTTTAAACAGTTGAAGGTGTTGACGCATCTTCTGGAAATAAGTGCGGGTATTTCTTCTTCATCTGATCTTCACGTTCCCAGGTGAACTCGGGTCCTCTTCGAGCATTCCATCGAACCTTAACAATTGGTATTTTATTTTGCTTAAGTCTTTTAACCTCACGATCCATTATTTCTACGGGTTCTTCAATAAATTGAAGTTTTTCATTGATTTGGATTTCGTCTAACGGAATGGTGAGATCTTCTTTAGCAAAACATTTCTTCAGATTCGAGACATGAAAATTGTTATGTACCCCGATGAGTTGTTGAGGTAGATCAAGCCGGTAAGCTACTGGTCTGACACGATCAATAATCTTGAATGGTCCAATGTATCTTGGATTTAATTTCCCCCATTTACCAAATCGAACAATGCCTTTCCAAGGTGAAACCTTAAGCATGACCATCTCTTCAATTTCAAATTCTATATCTTTTCTTTTAATGTCCGCGTAGCTCTTTTGTCGACTTTGGGCGGTTTTCAATCGTTGCTGAATTTGAATGATTTTCTCGGTAGTTTCTTGGATTATCTCCAGACCCGTAATTTGTCTATCCCCTACTTCACTCCAACAAATCGGAGACCTGCACTTTCTACCATAAAGTGCTTCAAACGGTGCCATCTCAATACTCGAGTGATAACTGTTGTTGTAGGAAAACTCTGCTAATGGTAGATGTCGATCCCAACTATTTCTAAAATCAATAACACATGCTCGTAGCATGTCTTCAAGCATCTGTATCGTCCTTTCACTCTGCCCATTAGTTTGTGGATGATAGGCAGTACTCATGTCTAGATGAGTTCCTAATGCTTGTTGTAATGTCTGCCAAAACCTTGAAATAAATCTGCCATCCCTATCAGAGATAATAGAAACAGGTATTCCATGTCTGGAGAGAACTTCCTTCAAGTATAATCGCGCCAACTTCTCCATTTTATCATCTTCTCTCATTGGTAGAAAGTGTGCTGACTTTGTGAGACGATCAACTACTACCCAAATAGTATCATAACCACTTGCTGTCCTTGGCAATTTAGTAATGAAATCCATGGTAATGTTTTCCCATTTCCATTCCGGGATTTCAGGTTGTTGAAGTAGACCTGATGGTTTTTGATGTTCAGCTATAACCTTAGAACACGTCAAACATTCTCCCACATATCTAGCAATATCGGCTTTCATACCTGGCCACCAAAAGTGCTTCTTGAGATCTTTGTACATCTTTCCTGCTCTGGGATGTATTGAGTATCTGGTTTTATGTGCTTCCTTAAGTACCATTTCTCTCACATCTCCAAACTTTGGTACCCAAATTCTTTCAGCCCTATATCGGTTTCCATCTTCCCGAATATTAAGATGTTTCTCCGATCCTTTAGGTATTTCATTCTTCAAATTTCCCTCTCTTAAAACTCCCTGTTGCGCCTCCTTTATTTGCGTAGTAAGGTTAGTACGAATAATTATATTCATAGCTTTTACCCGCATAGGTTCTCTGCCCTTTCTACTCAAAGCGTCGGCTACTACATTCGCCTTCCCCGGGTGGTAACGAATCTCAAAATCGTAATCATTTAATAATTCAATCCACCTACGCTGCCTCATGTTTAGTTGTTTCTGATTAAATATATGTTGAAGACTTTTATGGTCGGTATATATAATACTTTTGACCCCATATAAGTAGTGCCTCCAAGTCTTTAATGCAAAAACAACAGCGCCCAATTCCAAATCGTGAGTCGTATAATTTTGCTCGTGAATATTCAATTGTCTGGACGGATAGGCAATTACCTTTGTTCGTTGCATTAATACACAACTGAGGCCTTACTTTGAGGCATCACAATATATCACAAAATCATCATTCCCTTCAGGTAATGACAATATAGGTGCCGTAGTTAACTTTTTCTTCAACAATTGAAACGCTTTCTCCTGCTCATCCTTCCATTCAAATTTCTTCCCTTTATGCGTTAATGCAGTCAAGTGTTTTGCTATTTTGGAAAAATCTTAGATGAACCTTCTGTAGTAACCAGCCAGTCCTAAAAATTGGCGTATATACTTCGGAGTTTTCGGGGTTTCCCACTTTTCAACGGTTTCAATCTTTATCGGATCCACCTGAATACCTTCTTTGTTCACTATGTGGCCGAGGAATTGAATTTCTTTCAACCAAAATGCATACTTTGAAAACTTAGCGTACAATTTTTCCTTCCTCAATAATTCTAACACCTTTCTCAAATGCTCACCGTGCTCTTGATCATTCTTTGAGTAAATAAGTATGTCATCGATGAAGACAATGACAAATTTTTCAAGATATGGCCAACACACTCGGTTCATGAGGTCCATGAACACAGCTGGTGTGTTAGTCAATCCAAACGACATAACCATAAACTCATAATGACCGTAACGCGTCCTAAAAGTAGTCTTTGGAATATCATCCTCCTTCACCCGCATTTGATGATACCGAGAACGTAAATCAATCTTTGAATAAACTGACGAGCCTTGTAGTTGATCAAATAAGTCGTCGATTCTCGATAGTGGGTAGCGGTTCTTGATGGTAAGTTTGTTCAACTCTCGGTAGTCGATACACAACCTGAATGTACCATCCTTCTTTTTGACAAACAAAATAGGAGCTCCCATGGTGATGTGCTTGGTCGTATGAAACCACGCTCTAAAAGTTCTTGTAATTGGCTCTGAAGTTCCTTCATTTCACTGGGTGCGAGTCTGTATGGAGCACGAGCTATTGGTGCAGCTCTCGGTACAAGGTCTATTTGAAATTCAACGGATAGGTGTGGAGGTAATCCCGGTAATTCTTTCGGAAATACATCGGGAAATTCTTTTGCGACGGGGACATCATTGATGTTCTTTTCTTCGGAATTGACTTTCTCAATGTGTGCTAGAACAGCATAGCAACCTTTTCTTATTAGTTTTTGCGCCTTCAAATTACTAATAAGATTTAGCTTCGCGTTGCTCTTTTCTCCGTACACCATTAAGGGTTTTCCTTTTTCTCATATAATGCGAATTGCATTTTTGTAACAAACGATTTCTGCTTTCACTTCTTTCAACCAGTCCATACCGATTATCACATCAAAACTCCCTAACTCTACCGGTATCAAGTCAATCTTAAATGTTTCGCTAACCAGTTTAATTTCTCGATTCTGACATATTTATCTACTGAGATTAATTTCTTTGCTAATTTGAGTAAAAATTTATTATTCAAAGGTGTCAATGGACCACTTAATTTAGCACAAAAATCTCTACTTATATAGCTTCTATCAGCACCCGAATCAAATAAAACGTAAGAAGGTTTTTCATCGATAAGAAACGTACCCGTAACAAGCTCCGGGTCTTCCTGTGCTTCTTCCGCATTAATGTTAAAAACTCTCCCACGGCTTTGCCCATTATTATTTCCCTGGTTTGGGCACGTAGTTTTGTAGTGGTCCTTCTTCCCGCATCCGAAACAAATAATGTGGGTAATATTTGTTCTTTTAGTCATTGGTCCGAAAGCTTCACACTTCGTTGCAGCATGACCCTTTCTATTACATTTGGTACATACTACTTCACAAAATTTACCCGGATGATATCCTTCACACCTATAGCATGGATTTTTCTGATTGTTGTTGTCATTGTTGTTATTGAGATTGTTATTGGGATTGATGTGGTTGTTATTGTTGTTGGGGCGGTTGTTGTAGTTGTTTTTGTTGGGATGTTTGTTGTAATTATTGTTGAGATTTCGATTGTTGTTATTGCGATTGATGTTGCGGTTGTTGAGATAGTTGTTGCGATTGTGGTTGTGATTGTTGTTGTTGTTGTATTGGTGACCTTTGTCACTGGTTTCTTCCCACTTTCTCTTGACTTGTTTCATGTTAGCCTCTTCGGCCGCCTGCTCTTTAATCCTTCCTTCAATCTGGTTCATTAGTTTGTGATCCATTCGACTTGCCTTTTCTATGGAGGCTGGCTCGTGTGAACTCACATCTTCTTGAATCCTTTCCGGTAACCCTTATACAAATGCGTCGATCTTCTCTTCTTCGTCTTCGAACATTCTGGGACACAATAGGCACAACTCTGTGAATCGTCGTTCGTATGTGGTGATATTGAAACCTTGCGTTCGTAATCCTCTAAGCTCTACCTTGAGCTTATTGACCTCGTTTCTGGGACGATACTGCTCGTTCATCAAGTGCTTGAATGTTGACCACGGTAGTGCGTAAGCAGCATCTTGTCCTACCTGTTCGAGATAGGTATTCCACCATGTTAACGCAGTACCTGTGAAGGTATGTGTAGTGTACTTTACTTTGTCTTCTTTGGTACATTTACTTATGGCAAACACTGATTCAACCTTCTCGGTCCACCGATTCAATCTGATTGGACCCTCGGTTCCATCAAATTCCAAAGGTTTGCAGGCAGTGAATTCTTTGTAGCAGCATCCTACATGATTTCTTGTGGAATTAGTTCCACTGCTAGAACCCGAATTATTGTTGTTATTTTACATTGCGGCCTGCACTGCGGCTATGTTCGCAGCAAGGAAAACACGGAAGTCTTCCTCACTCATGTTCAAGTTCTGACGAGTCGTCGGTGCCATTCCCTTCAAAAATAGCCAAAAGAATTGAGTTAATCATACAGAATTTAAGAGTGGTCAATAGTATTTCATAGCATAATATGAACTTATTTATAAAAGCTTTTTCTTCATATTAGCATTTTATAGTTTTAATTCGGGTAGTACCTACCCGTTAAGTTCATACTTAGTAGCTACTATACAAATTAACTACTACGATTCTATATGAAAAACTTATTACAATAATATTTCGCGTTCAAACTTTTATATAATATTTTACAAGCATACAATACCACTATTATACATATAGAATGAAATATAGCACATAATAACTTTGCTACATGGCAGCTATAAAGGAAATTCTAGCTAATACGCAAGTCATTCAACAAAAGAAATAAAGACACGTAATTCATAAGTCCAGAAACAAGTCATGCATTCGGGTTTTACTAGTATTATTTCCCATCCTTGATCTTGTGGAAAATAACCGTTGTGACCGTTGGCTAGGCAACATGTTGTAATGTCATCAAAAGGACGAGGGTTACGTAATGCCCAACAGCCCCGTAACAATCTAAAAACCTTGTTCTTCACCTCAACTACCGAGTCCGTCACCTGTGGGAATGTTTTATTTAAAAGTTTCAACCCAATGTTCTTTTTCTCAATTTGGTGAGAAGCGAACATTACTAACGCGTAAGCATAACATGCTTCTTTATGTTGCATGTTAGAAACTCTTTCTAAAGAACGGAGTCCTATGTTGGGATATGTTGAGTCAAAATAGGTTCTTAACCCGTAGCGTAAAGTTGCATCTGGGTTTCCCGCACTAAATGCTTTAAAGAAAACTTGGCGTAACTTAAAGTCTCCCCAATGTGATATACCCCATCTTTCAAAGGAAAGCCTTTTATAAACTAAGGCATGCCTGGAATGTCTTTCAAACGTTCGACAAACTAATTTCACCGTAAATAATTGTGCTGATGAATTTTGCCCGACTCTAGACAAGATTTCATCAATCATATCCCCTGGTAGGTCTTCTAAAATTTTTGGTTGTCTATCTTTAACGTCCATTTTTGTTTTTATATTGTAAAATAGACAAGGATTAGATTCGTAAAAGATAATTAACAAACAATACAAAAGATTTTTTTTTTTTTACATATAACATAAAAATACAAGCACACTATAATACATATATTACACAACATGATTACAACTCTTTATTCTGACTCACTCGTTTCTTCCTCTTCGGTCTTGGTTCGTTTCGCTAATTTCCTAGGGATATATGGTGCTCCCCTAATACGAGCCGTTCTTTTCTCAAATGGTCTAGAAAACCCTGGTGGCTTAGATGTTCCCGAGTTATAGTGAAAGTTTAAGAGATATGGGTGTTTACGGTACACTCCATCAGGGTACTTTATGTTAACATAAAGTTCATCGGGGTTGTAATCAGGTTTCTCTATTTTGATGCCCTTTCCCTTATTATTTTCTTTTACTTTTTCATATTGGATCGAGGTAATTTCTATAACATCATTGGAATCCTCATCGGAATCCGATTCATCAGAAAATTGGTAATTTTCCTAATATTTTGCTTCCTTGGCGAAAACACCATTGACCATTATTAACTTTGGTCCATTGGTTGAGGATTTTCTTTTATTTAATTGTTTTACTGTAGGTATTAATATTTCTTCCTCCGGAACCTCTTCTTCTTCCGGTTCCTCTTCGTCCGGTTCCTCTTCTTCCGGTTCTTCTTCGGGAATTTGTGAATCTTCCTAAAATATATTCGACTCTTCATTATTATTAGGTGAGTCGATGGGATTTGTACTAGAGGTAGACATCTATCACACACTATTAAACACGTTAAGAGATTAATATATCACATAATATTTACATGTTAACAATATATAGTTTCCAACAAAAAAATGTTAAGCAATCGTTTTTCAAGTAAACACGGTCGAAGTCCAGACTAACTAATGCATCCTAACAAACTCGAAAGACACACTAATGCAAATTTCTGATTCTCTAAGACCAACGCTCGGATACCAATTGAAATGTCCCGTTCATATTGATTATAAACGTTCCATATTAATTGATTTCGTTGCGAGGTTTTGACCTCTATATGAGACGTTTTTTAAAGACTGGATTCGATTTTAAAACAAACCATAACCTTTAAAATATCACGACGATTATAAAAAATGATAATCTGAAATATCGCGTTTTCACACGACCATTACATAATGGTTTATAATAATATTACACAACAATATATGTCTTCGAATGCAGTTTTTAAACAATATTATACAAGCATGCTGACTCCAACTTTTGTCCATAAATTAGCATGCAACAGCGGAAGCTCTTAATAATCACCTGAGAATAAACATGCTTTAAAAGTCAACAAAAATGTTAGTGAGTTATAGGTTTAGTCTATATATTTATCAAACCATAATAATAGACCACAAGATTTTCATTTCCATTTCTCAATAACATGCAAACTGCATAAAAATCATTCATATGATGAACACCCAGTAACCGACCTTAACATGATGCATATAGAATATCCCCATCATTTCGGGACTCTCATCGGACATGATAAATCGAAGTACTAAAGCATCCGTAACTCGGATGAGGTTTGTTGGGCCAAATAGATCTATCTTTAGGATTCGCGTCAATTGGTGGCAATTATAATAAACACCAATTCTTAGGCTACCAAGCTAAAAGGGGCATATTCGGTTCGATAATTCAACATAGAATGTAATTTTTGATCACTTGTGTCTATTTCGTAAAATATTTATAAAACTGCATGTATTCTCATTCCAAAAATAATAAATTTTAAAAGTAGGACTATAACTCACTTTCACAGATTTTTACTTCGTCGGAAATTAAGACTTGGCCACTGGTCGATTCACGAACCTATAACATATATGTACATATATATCAAATTATGATCGAAATATATTCACAACATTTTTATTATATTTTAATGATTTAAGTTTGTTAAGTTAGCAGTCCAACGTTAGTAATCTACAACTAGTTGTCAACAGTTAGATGTACAGAAATAAATCAATATTGTCTTAAATCATTCCACGATCCAGTGTCTACAAGTCTCAGGCTAGATCACAACTCAAAGTATATATATTATTTTGGAATCAACCTTAACCCTGTATAGCTAACTCAAACATTACTGCATATAGAGTGTCTATGGATGTTCCAAATAATATATATAGATGGGTCGATATGATATGTCAAAATATTGTATACGTGTCTATGGTATCCCAAGATTACATAATATGTATAATACAATAAAAATTAGTTAGGATATGTTTAGTCTAGATTTGTTACAAAATTTTCGTAGCTAAAACTAGCAAATTTATCCAATTTTGTTTTACCCGTCATTTCTTCGTTTCAAATCCGTTTTAAGTGATTCAAATTGCTATGGTTTCATAATGAACTGAAATTTATGAAACTAAACAGAAAAAGTATAAGTTTATAGTCGGAAATACAGGTTACAAGTTGTTTTTTAAAGAGGTAGTCATTTCCGTCGAAAGAACGACATCTTGATGACTATTTTAAAAAACATACTTCCACTTTGAGTTTAACCATGATTTTTGGATATAGTTTCATGTTCATAAGAAAAATCATTTTCCCAGAAGAACAACTTTTAAATCAAATTGTATCATAGTTTTTAATTATCAAACCCAAAACAGCCCGCAGTGTTACTATAACGGCGTATGTCCGGTTTTACAGTGTTTTTCGTGTTTCCAGGTTTTAAATCATTAAGTTAGCATATCATATAGATATAGAACATGTATTTAGTTGATTTTAAAAGTCAAGTTAGAAGAATTAACTTTATTTGCGAACAAATTTCGAATTAACTAAACTATGGTCTAGTGATTACAAGTTTAAATCTTCGAATAAGATAGTTTTATATGTATGAATCGAATGATGTTATGAACATCATTACTACCTCAAGTTTAGTAAGTAAACCTACTGGAAGTGAAAAAATTTGATCTAGTTTTAAAGGATTCTTGGATGGCTTGAAAATTCTTGAAGTAGAATCATGACACAAAAACAAGTTCAAGTAAGATTTTTACTCGAATTAAGATAGTTTATAGTTATAGAAATCGAATCAAAGTTTGAATATGAATATTACCTTGAATTAGAATGATAACCTACTGTAAATAACAGAGGTTTCTTGATCTTAGATGATTACTTGGAATGGATTAGAAAGCTTGGAAGTAGACTTGTAAACTTGAAACTATTTTTGATTTTATGAAACTAAAACTTATAGAATTTTTGAAGAACACTTAGAACTTGAAGATAAAACTTGAGAGAGATCAATTAGATGAAAAAAATTGAAGAATAAAAGTGTTTGTAGGTGTTTTTGGTCATTGGTATATGGATTAGATATAAAGGATGTGTAAGTTTATTTTTTTGTAAATAATTCATGAATGATTTATAATATTTTTTGTAATTTTGTGAGATATTTCATGCTATTTACCAAATGATGGTTCCCACATGTTTAGGTGAGTCACAAGGGCTGCTAAGAGTTGATCATTAAAGTTTATATACTAATAGTAAATACATCTAGAAGCTGTGTATTATACGAGTACGAATACGGGTGTATACGAGTAGAATTGTTGATGAAAATGAATGTGGATGTAATTTTAAGCATTTTTGTTAAGTAGAAGTACTTTGATATGCGTCTTGAAGTATTTCAAAAGTGTACTAATACATCTAAATACACTACATGTATATACATTTTAACTGAGTCGTTAAGTCATCATTAGTCGTTACATGTAAGTGTTGTTTTGAAACCTTTAAGTTAACGATCTTGTTAAATGTAATTAATTCTTTGTTATTATACTTAAATGAGATGTTAAATTGTTATGGTAACATGAAAACATGGTGTATGAATATATCTTAACATCATATATGTATATGTTAAAATACTATTACAACGATAATCGTTACATATATATAATGTTTCGAAATCCTTAAGTTAGTAGTCTCATCTTACTTGTATAGTTCATTGTTAATACACTCAATGATATACTTAATTATCATTTTATCATATTAAATATAGTATATCAATATCTTAATACAATACATATGTATTTAGTAAGACGTTGTTATAACGATAATCGTTATGTATATCGTTTCGAGTTTCTTAATTCAATAATCTCATTTTTATGTATATCACTCATTGTTAATATACATAGTGAGATACTTACTTATCATGATCTCATGCTAATCATATATATATATATATATATATATATATATATATATATATATATATATATATATATATATATATATACGTATATATATATATATCATCAAGTAGTTTTTACAAGTTTTTAACGTTCGTGAATCGCCGGTCAAATTGGGTGGTCAAATGTCTATATGAAACTCATTTCAAATAATCAAGTATTAACTAGTTTGATTGCTTAACATGTTGGAAACATTAACTCATGTAAATATACTAATTTCATTTAATATATATAAAAATGAAAAAGTTCGGGTCACTACATCAGCAGACAGATCCCTTGGTTCATGAAAGTGATCCATTGGTTCTAACCACTTCTCTTTCGGATTCTGAATCTCAGGGCCTGGAGGAAGAGTCGTTAACTGAAGGAGATGTGCCACCTCATAGTATTTCAATGATTTCAGGAGTCGGTGATAGTAATATCTCTGCGAGAACTAAACCGACGGGTAGTTCTACTACTTTGTCAGAGTCCCATGAGACTAAAATCATGGAGGCGGATGCTTCGAAAGAAACTTCGCTGATAACAACTCTGGTTGTTACCCAACCTCCATCAGAAGGAGATATTACGAATCTAACTAGTAGTATGTACAGCTCTACATATCAGAATAATACCGCACGTTTATCCTTACCTGCCCTCACGGTAAATCAAACACTTCCACCGACATCGCCTCCAGCAGATACTGCTGCTGTTCCTATTGTTACTTTACCACCATCACCCTCGCGTTCACCAAATTTCTGTGATGCTTTGGAGCAAGAATATTTCAGTCGTATATTTTCTCGAGTCAATCTTGATGTTCTTCGACGCACTTCGCTTCAAGCATTGTTTCATGCTCGAGTACGATATCCACTTACTTCCTGCTGTTCTCTAATAAGTCCTCACCGTGATAATGAACATGACGATTCTGATCCTCAGAATAGCCATGAGGGGGAGATAGGAGTAGATAGAGATTATCTAACGGTGAACATTTCAACTAAGGGTGGTGGTGTGAGGTCCTCATCATCTTCTCAAGCTCAACAGGTTCAGACGGAATCAGAAATGGTTTCTACTCATGATGATATTGATCATAAGGAGCCTGAGCAAGTTATAATTCCAATTGTACATTCTGAGGCTGATGGTGGACCGGTAGATGAGGATTTGAACTTAAGTGATTTTTACCTTGAAGAAAGAGATGATGATGGGTGTGTCATTCTAAGCAAGTTATCTTCAGTATCTTCAATTTCGGAAGATGTAGAGATTATGGATGAAGGGAATCCTGATCCAGTAACAGAAATTGATGATGATATGGATTCTTCTGATGACGATGAAGACAATCTTTATGCTAATCCAGATGATGATGATATCTTTGATCATATTGAAGATGATAATGTTCCAGCAGATGATACGACAAATCCTACAGATCAGTCATCAAATTCTACACCATCATCAAGTTCGAATCCAACAAATGCTAATGAAAGCTCAACTTCTGGTACATCTACATCAAGTGAAACAGTGAATTCCAGATTCAAATACAACCACGGTATATTCTTTAAGAATGGGGAACAAAGATTGTTATTGGGAGTTGAACATGATTTCATAACTTTACGAAACACATTCATCGAGGAAAATGCATACAAGATCTTCCGCATTAATGAAACACCAAGGAGTAAAAGATTTACTTATATAGGTTCACGATTGCTTCTAGCAAGTGAAAGAAACTGGTATGAGTTTATGTGGAGGAAACATATCAACAAAGATGAAGATGATTTGTGGCTTCAAAGAAAATATCGTATTTCTGAAGTGTTGAATATTACTCGAGTCAGAGTAGAGATAAGTGAGAAAAGAGATGTCATTAGTCAGTTCCACGTTATTAGAGAAGATGAGAAGGAATACAAGTTCACAGAAGCAGGTTTTCATAATCTGCATATGCTTGACATCATTCACATCTACAACTACCTCAGTATCATCACCATTTGACCTTTTGCTAAGGCTCAAGCTTTGAAAGCTGTGAAAAGATACATGATGGAGGCAATTGAACTGATGAGACGTGAAGATTTTCAAATTGGTCTCGAAGCGAATAGGAAAAAGTTTCGAATAACCTGTCCGAATCAATACACAGAGGGACTGAAGGATATGGGAATGTTTCAAATGCAATTCGAACCCGAAGGGTTTGTATTTGTGAATTCTAGGAAAGAAAAAGTGTTCATCCGCACTGAAGAGTTAAACAAATACTCAGATCGTACACTCAAGGCGGCACTAAAGTATCTTAAAATTCGTCAAAGCAAGTTTGATGACATTGAAATGAAAATGGGTCTTGTAGAGTTCATAAAGCATATCAGAGATCGTATGAAACTCCGGATCCGTACTAGAAAATTTGAGATTCTTCGTGGCCTGAGAAAGAGAAGGTATTATAAAGAAATGGATGAATATCCATTACATGAGGGAGATCCAAGAAAAGCGTGGGGAGTCTGGAAACCTTCTAAGCAAATTTTAGAAAATCAAGTAGAAGTTTCAAAACCAGATGGCTCACGATGGAAACTAATGTTTGGACCTCTCAAGATTACACAATAAGATTATATTGTAAAGTTCACAGTTAACGCTAAGGGGGAGATTGTTAGGACCCCGAAGTTGTATAGTGTTAATGTGAAATAAGCTTAAATGATGGTTCCTTAGAAGAGGGCTATATAAGGAACCTAAATAGTCCTAATTAGATAGCCATTGCATTGTAATTGAGTTCTAGAAGTTGTGGAATGTAAATCTTATTGATTCTCTCTCATACCGAGTCTCCTTCACTCTTACCGAATCTCAGTCTAACTTGTCTTTTCTTCTAATCTCAACATGATCTGACCTATCAAAGTGCTTATGCTTATGTATAACTTTTACGATTTTTTTTCAGAAACCTTGTGGCCTAAATTACGAAATGCTTTACTAAACATGTAGATTTCACTCAACGTTTTTTGTTGACGTTTTGCATGTTTTTATTTCAGGTCTATAGAGGTAGTGCTTCCGCTAAATCGAAGTTGTCATGCTTTCCTGCTGTTAGAACTGTACGATGTCCAGCATGCTTTGTTATCTTTTATTTCAAGAACAAATATTCACATTTAAACTATTTACTTATGGTTATGTTTTGAATTACTTATGTCGGTCATTTATGTCAAAAACTTTTCAGTTACAACTCTCCAATAAATGACTTTGTTTTGGTAATTAATGCGAATGCTTTTCGAAAACGTCTCATATAGAGAGCGTGACTGCTAAACTGTGGGACCGGAGTTAATACACCGTTAGTGGATTCTGAAGGAGTATTACATTTGTATTGACTACCGAAAGTTGAACAACACCACACAAAAGACCATTTCCCGTTACTTTTCATGGACCAAATTCTAGAGAGGTTAGCGGGAAAAAGCTTTTACTGTGTTCTTGATGGTTTTTAGAGCTATTTCCAAATTCCTATCTCGCTCGAGAACCAAGAGAAAACCACTTTCACATGCCCTTATGGCACATTCTCATACCGTCGCATGCTCTTTGGCCTTTGTAACGCTCCGACCACTTTTCAAAGGTGCATGATGGCCATATTCCATGATATGATAGAAGATTGCATGGAGGTGTTCATGGATGACTTTTCGGTCTTCATTGACACTTTCGATTCATGCCTTCTTAATTTAGAAAGGATATTTGTAAGGTGTGAAAAATCCAATCTTGTGCTCAACTGGGAAAATTGCCATTTCATGGTATGAGAGGGCATAGTCCTCGGGCACAAGATCTCTAAGAATGGTATTGATGTGGATCCTGCGAAAGTAACTGCTATTAAAAACTTTCCACCTCCTACCGATGTCAAGGGTGTTCAGAGTTTTCTCGGGCACGTCGATTTTTTACCGGCGATTCATTAAAGATATTTCCAAAATCGCTAACCCGATGAACAAACTCCTCGAAAAGGACACCCCTTGGAATTTCTTCGAAGAGTGCCAAAAGGCATTCGAACTTCTTAAGGAGAAAATCATCAATGCACCTATCATAATTGCTTCGAATTGGTCTCTTCCGTTAGAGCTTATATGTGATGCATCCGATTTTGCTGTTGGCCCTGTTTTGGGCCAAAGGGTAGAGAAACATTTCTGACCCATTTATTATGCAAGCAAGACCTTGCAAGGAGCACAGTTGAATTAAACTACCACTGAGAAGGAGCTCCTTGCGGTGGTCTTTTCATTCGATAAGTTCTGGTCCTACTTAGTCTTGTCTAAGACTATTGTTTTTACGGACCATTCTACTCTGAGGTACCTATTCTCAAAACCGGATGCCAAACCTCGATAGTGATACGCGTACCTAAGCGCATGGTGCTCGTGCGTATCATGTGCATCACGTACATCCTGAATATTGCAAGAACACCTGATTGGGGGTGTGCACGCAGGTATTGCTTAGCGCACACAAAAGCAATCGGATATAATTTTATCCATAATTAAACGTGATCCTTTCCCAACTATAAACTCGTTATTTATGGTTGTTATCCGATAGGATCTAGAACCTAATTATGAGGCATTCTAGGGTTAGGTTTTTATTATAAATACAACCTTAACCTCCTTCACTCGACATAACGTTTTCTGTATTACTCGAACTTACGATTACATCCAGAAAACACTCTTACGGTAACAGGTATGTTCTACGAACATAAGCCCTATGCAACCACCTCTAGTGGGCATTGTTGCAGCAACTGCCATCAATGGTGGGCGTAGCTTTGATCACCCTTTCGTAGATCATCATCTCGATAAGGGTTATTCACGGTAAACCGGACCAGAGATCAATGCTGTAAACGTTCTTAAACACTCCCTCAAGCACTCAACATCAAATGATGCCATATGTGGGACCATAACTAGAATTGCGTAACAAGTTTTATACGTTACGAACGATTAACTATAAAGCCTTTAATCTTTTTGTGGTTTTTCTTGTGTAACAGGTTACATTGGGAAAGTCTGGTAACAATCAATCATCTCGTTCTCAGGGTTATGATATTACGGGGTCGAAGCAAGCAAACCCAGACAAGACTCCTATCACAAGCAAAACTCAAAGCTCTGGAGTGGTAAAGCTCCCGGAAAAATCAAAAACGTCATCAACAATTACTCCCCCGGTGTATCAATCATTGACATCACAAACAACTATTGAATACTGGCCACCAGGTGACGAAGATGATGAAGAAGATGAGTATGAGGAAGAGGTCCCTCTTATCATGGTTTCGTTCATATATATTCCACGCCAAAG
Organism: Rutidosis leptorrhynchoides; assembly: GCF_046630445.1. NCBI lineage: Eukaryota > Viridiplantae > Streptophyta > Magnoliopsida > Asterales > Asteraceae > Rutidosis > Rutidosis leptorrhynchoides. The sequence goes on from NC_092338.1 coordinate 295,189,934, forward strand.
TCAACGGTCCATACCCGGCGTGTAATGACCCCTGCTAGTGCATGCAAGTATTTAGCAGGGCAGAATATCGATGTTGGACATCCAACTAATGATCGTACTCCCTTGTAAAAAAATATAAAGAAAGCGCATGTCCTCACCCATTCCCAGGTTATCATCCTTGTTTTCGCCAAGTACACCTTCGGGGTATACTGCCGATCATGCGGGTAATAGCAAGAAGAAGAGCCAAGAAGATTTACTTGACATACTGGCTAGAGCTGTACAGGATAAATATGCGCAAGCTTTTGCAGTACCGAGCAAGGGTGAAGAAGTGTTGGATAACTTCGATGCGAGAATAATGGGGCGAAAGGTGAAACCCTTCATAGAGGTTGCGCCAGCTAATGAAAAGTTTGCACCCCATATTGCCAATTATGTGCCAGAATCTCCTCCTATTATTCCATTAACTATGGGATGGTATGACCCCACAACGGATCCAGATGATTTCTTATAAAGGTATGAAGGAACAGCGCGCGCTCAGGATTGGAACGATGAAACCAAGTGTTTAGAATTTCAGACTTTGTTGCAGGGAGTCGCAAGGGTGTGGTTTAGTAATTTACCATTACCACTTGTTACTTCCTATAACGACCTTCGAGCACGCTTCATGTTAAACTTTCAAAACATGCGCGACCACAAAAGGACGCATGTTGAGTGCCATGATATCAGACAAGGTGCAATGGAATCCCTTGGGTAGTTCATAGATCATTACACCAAGGAAGCTGCTAAAATGGCTGGACTCCCAGAAAGCCAAAAAGTGTCCAGTTTTATACACGGGTTATGTAGAGAATGACATCTTGCCCTGTGGCAATGATTGCGCATGAAGGTTACTGATACTTTGGCCGATGCAATCAAAGAAGTGCATGAGCATATGCGTGCGAGGTTAGATACCACTAGAAATAGTGGAAAAAATCTCGATGGCAAAAGTAACAAAGACGACGATTCTAATCGTAGTCAAGCAGGAGGATCAAAGCGCAAGGGTGACAATTATAGCCAGGGTCCTGCATCATCAAAATATAACAACTTTCAGAAGTCAAGCAATTCTGATCAAGGTAAGGGTCACTTCCCAAGCCAAAACTTTGCGATTATGCGCGAATTGACTAAAACTCTAAAGGAAATCCTAGCTACCGAGCCAATCTGTCTGTCGTTCTCTGCTCCCACGAAGATGTCAGAATACGCTAGAAGAGACAAGTCCAAGTATTGTGATTTTCATGACGACTATGGACACGAGATTGATCGTTGTAGGTCTTTTATTGGAAAAGTAATTGAATGTTTGAGAAAGGGTGAGCTTAATCACCAGAAGACCTTAAAGAAGTAGGGGACTGCATTACAGGGTAATCAATCAGAGAAAACCATGCCCAACTAAAAGAAGGGCGGTGACAAAAATTCTGATAAGACAATAAACATGGTGCATGCTTGGCGCTCTGATCAGAGGCGCAAGGCTGTGTAATTGGAGGAATGGGAGGCGGAAGCTTTTATCTTCCCTCCAATGCAAACAATTAATCCCTCACATGCATCCATAATCATTAAAGGTCGCATCTCTGGATATAATGTGCGACGGTTAAATGTCGACACGGGCAGCAATGTCGACGTAATGTATGAACACTGCTTCAGGTAGCTACCAGCGACAATCAGGTCTAAAATGCGGACACCCACAACTATTCTTTCAGGATTCTCTGGCGAATCTGCATGGCCATTAGGGTGCATCGAGCTTGAACTAGAGCTGGTCGATGATAACGATTCAACCCACACACGGGCCTTACCTGTTGAATTCTGTGTGGTGCATTCTTATTCGTGTTACAATGTACTCCTCGGGCGAGTGACTTTACAGAAATTTGGTGAGGTACCCTCTATCGTTCATGGCATGATCAAGTTTCCTACTAAGCAAGGCATTTCTACTATTCGGACGGAGTCAGGAAAAGTGCTATGCGCTTCGGTAACACCGCCTAAACCATTTCCTACAGTTGAATTAACATATACAAAGCAATTCTTCAACCCGAAGTACCTTGACAAGCGAATTCAAATTGGGGGCAACCTTTTAGATAACATCAAAGTCCAGTTGCGTGACATACTGGTATCCAACATGGACATCTTCGCGTGGTGTGAGAATGATATGACTGGGTACCACGAAATATCACTGAGCACAAGATGTACGCGAATCCAAACTTGACTCTTGTGCGACAAAAGAAGCACCTAATGGCGCCAGAAAGAAGCGAATGGTTGAGGTTGGAGGTGGACAAGCTGGTGCATGCGAACATTCTCAGATAGGTGTGGTGTCAGACTTGGATCGCGAATCCTATTCTATTTAAAAAGGGGATGGATCGTGGCGCATGTGCGTGGATTTTAAGGACATCAATAAGACGTGTCCTAAGAATAATTATCCTTTGCCTGAGAATAAAAAAGGGTTCATATGCTTTTTGGATGTGTATAAGGGGTATCACCAGATTCAGATGGTAATAGGGGATGAAGACAACACTGCATTCAACACCGATCAGGGCATCTATTGTTACACAAAAATGCCCTTCGAGTTGAAGAATGCGGGGGCAACATGTCAGAGAGTAGTGGATTTGGCGTTCAAGGATCAAATCGGCATAAATCTTGAGTCTTACGTAGATGAATTAGTCATCAAAAGCAACACAGAAGTACAGTTATTGGCTGATATTCAGGAAACGTTCAACTCTCTGCAAAAAATCAACATGAAGCTTAATCCTACAAAGTGCAGTTTTTGGGAGGAAGAGGGCAAGTTCTTGGGATATGTAGTAACGCCAGTAGGAATCAAGGCTAATCCCAATAAGATAGAAGCCGTGGAGCACATGAGTTCCCTAAAATCAAGGAAAGAAGTGCAAAGTTTGACAGGCAAGTTGGCTGTGCTAACTAGATTCCTGTCAAAAGCCGCGGAGCAGTCATTACCTTTTTCCCAGACCCTTAAGAATTCATTGAAAAAGTCAGACTTCAGGTGGATTGAAGAGGCTGAGAAAGCTTTTGTTGAGATGAAGTTGCTCCTAAGGGAGCTACCTACTTTGACTGTGCCAATAGCGGGCGAGACATTGATGCTGTATCTTGCAACTTCAAAAATAGCGATAAGCTCTGTTCTTGTCACAGATAGGGGGCAGGTATGTCTCATACTGAGACTTGGAATTTGTGTTGAATGTATTGCTTACTATGTGTTCCTCACTATTTTGGCGCAGGTGCAAATGCCTGTGTATTTTATCAGCAAGGCACTTATCGGAAGTGAAGTTAACTACCTACCTATTGAAAAGCTCGTATAGGTGCTAGTACATATAGCTCGCCGACTTCGCAGGTACTTTCAGGCGCATCCAATAGTGGTGTTAACTGATTAATCGATAAGACAGGTATAACTCACGGCACGCGCCTCCCAATCTCTTTTTACACAATCTTGTAAGACGCCAAATATGCGCTTGAACTAATTGTGATACGTTGATAACACGTGATGACAGGTATAGTACAAGCCTGAGCTTTTGGGTAGATTGGCCAAGTGGGTTATCGAATTGGGAGAGCATGAAATCAATTAATCCCCGCGCACAGCAATAAAAGGCCAGATACTTGCAGATTATTTGGCTGAGACAACGGGAGAAGTACTACAATCGGCTGTGACAAGAATCAGGTCTGGGAACTGCATACGAATGGAGCCTGTGGGCCCGAAGGCTCAGGCGCCGGACTGGTTCTCACAAGCCTCGACGGAGAGGAGCATACTTATGCACTCCGGTTCTCGTTTGATGTAACCAACAATGAATCTGGATATGAAGCGTTACTATCTGGGATGCGCATAGCGCAGCAACTCGGAATAAAACACTTAGATGTGTATGTTGACTTGCAGTAGGTTGCTAACCAGGTCAATGGATCGTTTGGAGCGCATGAAGCCTCTATGCAGCAGTACATGGAACTGGTTCATGAATTAGCAAATGAGTTTGATGTTTTCATGTTGACGCAGGTACCCAGAGGACAAAACAAGAAGGCGGATGCACTTAGTAAATTGGCCGCCTTGGCTTCCGATCATCTGCACAAAAATGTATGGGTAGAAGTGTTAACAGAAAAATCTATTGATGAGAAATCGATTGTTGTGCCCATCAGGAGGAAAGCCCAAATTGGATGACACCACTGGTGAAATTCTTAACTGAGGGTGAACTCCCAGCAGATGTAAAAGAAGCACAGAAGATTCGCATGAAAGCTCCTATGTACGCGTTAATTGAAGGTGTTTTATATAGGAAATCCTATCTAGGCCCAAGCCTACTGTGCATTGGGCCAAATCAAGCTGTTGCGGTGCTTCGAGAAGTTTACAAAGGCTCTTGTGCGTTACACTCTGGGTATAGAACAATTGCCACGAAAGTCATGCGTATAGGGTATTACTGGCCCTTCATTCACAGCGATGCGGCAGAAATAGTAAGGAGATGCCAGCCGTGTCAACAGCACATGCCAATAAGCCAGGCACCGCGGCACCCAATGATACCAATAATGACAGCATGGTCGTTCAACAAATGGGCCATCGACATTGTCGGTCCCATTACTGCGTGCTCAGGAGCAATAAAATTCTTGGTGGTGGCAACTGATTATTTCACCAAGTGGGTGGAGGCAAAAGCATTGGCAACAGTTACCGACAGGCGCATCTGTAACTTCTTTTGGGAAGATATTGTGTGCAGGTTTGGTATCCCCAATGAAATTGTCAACGATAATGGTACTCAGTTTGAAGGCGAACCTTTTAAGATCTGGTGTCAGGAGCTCAATATCAAGCAGTCTTTCACTTCGGTCGCGCACCTACAGGCCAATGGCCAATGTGAAGTAACTAATCGAGATATTGTAAAGGGGATAAAGGCACGCCTGGTTTTGTATGGTAATGAGTGGGTCGATGAGCTACCAAGTGTTTTATCGGTGCATCGTACCACTCATAAAAACAGCACAGGAGAAACACCATTCAGTTTGGTCTACGGAACTGAAGCAGTAATCCCCGCAGAATTAATGGTTCTAACAAAGCACATACGCAGCTTTGATGAGTCAAGCAACGATGAGGGCTTGCGCGCTAATCTGGATATGCTAGAAGAGCGCAGTGAAGTAGCCGCCATACGGGAAGCAATTAACAAGCAGAAGATCTCTAAATACTACGACAAGCGCGTTAAGCCAATGTCATTCAGGGTTGGAGATTATGTGTGGCGTAACAATGAAGCAAGTCGGGCTGAGAATTATGGAAAGCTTGGACCAAACTGGGAGGGTCCTTATGAATTTATTGGAATAAGCGCAATAGGGTCCTATATCCAGGCAGGATTGAATGGAGAGCGAATACCCCGCACTTGGCATGCGACCAATTTGAAAAGATGTTACATATAATTGTCAGGCTGCAGCACTAGGTATTGATCACCCCGACTTTTAAACACTTGCATTTTTTAGTTCCTTTAAAATGTTATTTCGTGTACTTTTAAGACAATTTGTATTTCTTTCATGGTTGCAAAGAATTGTCATTTGGATATGACTTGAGAATTTAATTTATTTCCCAATGAATAAATTTAAATTTTTTTGAATGGAATTGTTTGGTTACATTTCAATGCACAATAGGACAGCTATTACGTACATCATGCCTCCTTAAGGGATGATCTCTAGCTCCCGCGTGGTAGAGGCCAGTTTAGTTACAAGGCTAGATTTTAGGGTGGGTAACAGGCATTGGTTTACCTAGACCAACACACTCTCGCAGACTAGAAGACTGCAATTCATGACTATAAACGACAAGCATTGGGGTTGCTTGCCCACTAACCTAAGTGTTGGTTCACTTGGAAGACTCTGAATAATTTACTTATTAATGCAATGAAAAGTGTTGGCTATGTGCACAATAGTTTGACGTCGGTTAGTGTTATTAAATTTGGAGTATAAACAAGTATACATTGGTTTGTATGCAAATAAAACTATAAGTTTTTAGAACTTAATACGCCTAATGATGCGAACAATACAATAAGAAAGATATTGGATTACTTTACTTATTACCATTATGAAAGAAACAATGCATAGCATTAGTTACATAGTGACATTAAAAAAAAGTGCTTACAGCACAAAAGCTAAGTAGGCACGCAGGCCATTACAAATGCAGAAAAATTAAAATCTAAACTACGTGGCTTGTTTGGAACAGTGTCCTACGCTAACGGTAGCAATCCTTCGAACCCTCGCACGTAGCAATCAGGCGGATTGCCCCGTGGAAACAGAAAGTAACAAACTAAACTAAGTTTTGGGGGCACACCCATAATGTTAAAAGCGCCTCACGAAGCATGCTAATAACAGGTGCACCTCCCAAGGGCATTGAGCTCATGGGACCAAAAGCAATGCAAGCTTATGGCGCACCCAAGATCTCCACGTTCCTAGCAAAAAATGTTGCATGACGCCTTGCAAAGCATGCCTCGCAACCCCCACAATGAGCATTGGCTCGCCAACCTAAAACTTCATCGACAAAAGATCCTGCACAGATTCAGCAGGATCAAGAGCAGCATCTGGAAGAGTTTGGATTGAAATGTTCTCCATCGCCTTGTTGGACTCAAGTAGCTTCTCATAAGCATCTTATTCAAGTTTATCTGTGATGATTTGGGGAATGACAACTGGTATTTCAATGTTCTTTGAGATCAGATCCCAGAAGCGCACTCGCTTTAATGCGTTGGTCGCCTTAAGAGATTGTGAGTAAAGCGTTGTAATAATGGAGGTGCTCAGTGCATGAGTTGCAATGGTTGGAAGTGCCGTGCGTAGATCTGCATAAGTCATTCAAATGACATCACGGCTCGCAGACACTTCATTAACCTGGGTGGTAACATCATTCTTCTTAAAGGTTAGCAAATCAACATTTGAAGTAGCAACAGCAAGCTCCTCTCTCAATACCATGTTTCCCTCTTCATAGTCAACCGACGATGTTAGAAGATCAACCTTATCCTTTTTCAAAGATTCAACGGTGGCCTCAACTGTTTTCAGCGCGTCATTGGCCACTTTAAGATGTGTTTCAAGAACCTGCACCCTCTTCTGTAGTTGCCCGGACATGTGGATATCTGCGCGATGGGTGCACTCAGTGCTTAACCTGTCACAATCCCTTACCCATGTTAAAAACGATAGTTGTGTATCGAAATTTATCTTTTGCTCTGGTGTCATTTTTTATAACTCTTGCCTAATGACGGCAGGAGCACATCCCTGCATAGATTTTGTTTAAGCACGGCACGCTTGGACACATTTAAAATAGCAGCCAAGTTGTCCACATGAATGGGTACGTATTGATTGTCATTTAAAATCGGTGCTCGGACAAAAGGGGTGGCAGTAGCTCGGCCGGCGGCACGAGTTGAAGAAGGAGCAATCACGGCAAGTGAAACTAGGGAGATTGGCTGAGCATTAGCAGCTGAGGGCACAGAGGGCGCATTGGCAATGGATGGAGTGGTGGCAGAAACAGTAGGCTCTACGTCCTCATCAATGTTAACAACTGGCACAGAAATTCCACAATCAGGAACAAGCAATGTAAGATATAAACTTCAAAAAAATAATTTAAGTTATATTTTACCTTCGGAAGAATTCGCAGCTTTACTCTTCTTGACTGGAGGGTTGAGGCGCACAGAGGAGCGGCGCTTCAATGTAGCCTCCTCTGCCCCTCCCTCGCTCATTGTTGCATTAGCATCCTTCATGATAGCATCTTGGTCAACAACTTCCTTCTTGATGGTATAACCTTTAAAGTCATCATCCAAAAGAATGTCACGAGCATTCATCACTGCAAAAAAGCCCGCAAAGGGTAGCATGCACTAAAGTAAATCACCAATTAATTGATTTAGGCAATAAACAAAATATTCCCTTTCCCTTAAGCATGATGACCGACTGGGTACCAACAAACGGCCAGTAGGATAACACTTTGGTAAGAAACAGGACTACGTTTGGATAGATACGAAGTTTCAATTTTTTGTCGGAGCACAGGTTGAACAGTTCCTGCTCAGCTTGGTCCATAGGTGGAGGTCTATTCATAATAGTGTTTGAACCAGAGTGCCATTGCAGGTTGTTGGCGAATTCATGGGGAATGATAATGCTAAAAACGAACATATATTTCATAGCATTATCCCTCAAGAAAGACAAGCTTTTAGTTGCAATTGTTCTATTTACAAGTGATATTCGTTTAAATAATAAAAGGTGAAGACAAAAGACAGATTCGACGATTTGAAGACGCAAATGACCAAAAAGCCAAAAAGTACAAAGTACAATCAAAGTGGTTCAAATTATTGATGAGAAACGTCTAAAAATTACAAGAGTACGAGCCGCGAAACTCAAAGTACAAGATATTAAATAGTACGAAAGGATGTTCGAAAATCCGGAACCGGGACCAGAGTCAACTCTCAACGCTCGACGCAACAGACTAAAAATTACAAGTCAACAATGCACATAAATATAATATAATATATAAATAATTCTTAAAATTATATATATA